>NW_020654296.1:1455-10988 GCF_003589595.1 Hyposmocoma kahamanoa
TTAACGATTGATCAATTGTTAGTTATCAATTAATAATTGTTCATTGCGGTTCTCGCAACTAACAATTGATCAATCGTTAATTGCTGTTTCGCAATTGACAATTATCATTGTATGATACACACACGAATATAGTTAGTTATGGCAACACTGCCAAGGCTGATGATTGTGCAATATTTGTCAGTAATTTTACTCGTCAGGTATTTTGGCAGCCGCAAGAGCCGGGTTTACGAGTCGTTCACTTTTTGGGTTGTCGACACTCTCTCGTGAACCCGGCATAAAAGCATTGTTATATTGAGTGCTGATAAAAACAAACGTTTTTTTTTTTACAGAAATAGACAATGGCATACGGAATCGTCCTTCTTCTGGTTATTGCAACAGTCTCTACAAACGCACAAGAGGTCGACAAACCTTCTACACTCGGCACGATCGCCTCTGAATTGATAACCAACTCGACACTTTGGCCCACCATGACCTCTTCAGCTGAGGCGGATGCATTATTGCTATTGTACGGCGCAGCATTGGCACCCTTCATGGGTCAAGACAGTAATGACTTTGGTGCACCCATCTTTTTGTCTCAAATGTGTCCAGCAAATGCGTGTTTTGATTTATTTACTAGAGTTTGTTCGAAATGTGACTCATATGTTTATTTTGAAATCGACTTTGAAATGGATTAACCTAATTCAAAAAATATTTTTATGGAAGTGACAAAATAGTAATAAAAAAGAAACTAGGAAATAAATCTAATACCTCTAAACAAATCACTTTGTAAATTTATTTATTAATTTCCGCTTTTTTAATTTCGTTTTCTTGTTTTGCATTTGGAGATTGTAATTTTACACTAACCTAATATTAAGACCAATTTTATAATGCTGTGTACACTATTTTGGAATGTGGTCTAGGCTATCAAACGGTATCTGGTACCATGTGATGATTATATTTATTATGAGTGTGGAATAGCGGGACCTATCAACATATGGTTTCGAAACTACCTTTCCGGAAGAACTATCCGTACTAAAGTCGACGGTAGTATGGGAGGAGAATATGATGTTACGTTGGGTGTCCCTACCGGATCTGTCTATGGCCCTATCGGACATATAATGTTGGTGAATAGTGTAGTGAATGTAATACAACAATGTAAGGTATATATGTATGCTGATGATATGTGTCTATTGCACTCAGCAAAAGATTTGAACGATGCTCGTGCCAAAATACAAAATGATTTTGAAAATATTACTAAGTGGGCGCATGACAACGGCATAATCCTAAACTTAGAGAAAACTAAATGTTTGCATATGTATTCTCCTTACAATAAGAAGGCCAAAAACCTGAATTACGATAATTATAGGGTAATGGGACACGCTTACGAATGCTTACATGCTAATAAGACCAGCTGTAAATGTGAATCACTAAAATATGTTGATAGATAAAAGTACTTAGGTTTATGGGTCGAAACACAGTTTAATTGGAAATTTCATACGGAGGATCTTTTTAGAAAACTTAGAATAATTTTAGGAAAATTTTATCATTTAAAAAACGTGTTAAGCTGGCGAACACTTCTCATGGTATACTATGCGTTGGGAGATTCTCTAATTAATTATGGTGTCAGTATTTACGGTCGGACCTTTAACACTTATCTTAAACGAGTAAAAGCCCTGCAATTAAGTTTATTGAAATATTTAGTAAGTTCCTCAATAAAACGTGACTGCAAAGGGGATTATAGTAAATTGTACAGCATTCTTAAAATATTACCTGCAGATTTGAAACCAAACTACCAAATCGTAATTGATAATTATTTTAGTGACAAATTTAAAATACCGGTATATAACAAATATAGGACTAGGAGGGTTCGTGAAGGAAAGTTTGTGCAACCTCGGACTGTCAATTATTACGGACGAAGGCTAAACAAATATCTGGTACCACATATTTTTAATAATATAGGTTTCCTTAGGAAAAATCCAGTAAGTAGTGTTCTAATTTTAAAATCTAAATTAAAAAATATATTATTAGGATAGTTAGTAGAAGTTAAGTCTAAGTTTAGTTATATTAATTATATTAGTTGTTTATTGTTTTTATTGTGCGCTATTAATTCATTAATTAAGAATTAACATATAATGTGTGAGAGCGTGCTCGCCAACAAACTGTTTCCAGTTTGGCGGGACATGTACTGTTGTAAATGTATAAACTTTTTTTGAATAAATGAATTTAAAAAAAAACATTCTGTTTATGTACCTTGAAAATAAAAAATTTCTACTCCTGTACTTTATACTGTCAATTATAATGTCTTAAACCATACCTTATAGGCGCTCTTTTTAGTTCTAAATCAAAATTCTATTATCTATAGTACTGGCTACTGAACTAAAAAATTTCATTAAAATTCTGCACACAAAACTATAACGAGTTTAAAAAAAAGAATGTCGTATTTTTGCTAATTGGACGTAGTTAAGCAAAAAAGATCCAATCCACAAAATTATCAAAAAATGAGTTACATGTACCAAACGGTTCCTAACAGACTTACATCAGTGTTGGGCGTTAATCAATTAAATTTCAATCAGAAATTCAATCAGATTAAAAAATCAATTCAATTGAAATCAATTGCAATTAAATCAATTGCGACATCGCAATTGATTTGATTTTAATTGCAATTAATTTTATAGTTATTCTAAGAAACAATTGAAACTAACAATTAAAACCGAAACTATCGAATAAAAGTGTCATTACGAATTTGAGTTGAGAGCGGGTGAGAAACCCACCCCCTAACCCAACCCCTAACTCAGTCTTGTCAGTTTTAATTGTTAATTGTTAATCAAAAACATTGAAAAGATTGAAAATTGATTAATTGTTAATTGTATTTGTATAATATAATTGTATAATAAGATATACGCGATTAACGATTGATCAATTGTTAGTTATCAATTAATTAATTGTTAATTGCGGTTCTCGCAACTAACAATAGATCAATCGTTAATTGCTGTTTCGCAATTGACAATTAATTAATTGTCAATCTTTAATTGCCAGAACAATTAAATTTTGCCCAACACTGACTTACAAGACATCATTGTATGATACACACACGAATATAGTTAGTTATGGCAACACTGCCAAGACTGATGATTGTGCAATATTTGTCAGAATTCAAGAAATACAGTTCATATAAATTTAGTGTGGTTTTATTCTCGCCAGCGAGCCACAATCATAGGTTTTGAAAATAAAAGAAAAGTGAGAAACATTTTTAAACTTCAAACTACCGTATCTCGAAAGTGACTGGATATGCATTGGATCCTTTTTGTTTAACAACGTCCAATTAAAGAATCGATTAAGGACTCTACTCAAACGCTATACTGCCTCCTGATTGGTTAAATTGGCCTAGAAGTATTGCCACCGAGCCATAAATGTACACAAAAAAAGTAGGTTAAAATATATGCGGTAATTGCTTAAAGGATGGAAAAAATAAAGGAAAAGAGCTGATATTTACGGAATAAATGTACCTACCGAAACCAAAAATGTCCACCACAAACGGATTTACCAATCATAGATAAGTCAATATTGACACGCAAATGTATGGCTTTAATGTTGAAACTGTTTTTTATGTTTGCAAATTTGTATAGTTTACTATAATCAATGTATGATTAACACTAGGCTATTATTACTAGGAAAGTATAGGGTAGTTAGAAAAACTCGCACAGCTAGAAGACGTCGAGGTAAATAAAATATGTTTTATACCTGATTAAGTCCCGAATTAAAAATCAAATACTGTGTGAAAATCGTGAAAGTTTGAATCGAAGTATCAATATAACATGTCCTTTGGTTTCCATAGTCCAAGGGTATAGTTGACTAATTTTATTCTATCGTATTGTTTTTGTTTTGTAGCCTTTGTTTGGCTTTCTTCTAAATATAATATGAAGAGGCTGTATGGTGGAACATGGATGTCATGGAGTGTTAACAAACATTACGTATTACGTATTGGTTCTATTTCATTATTTTATTGTATGCAATCATTAAACAATAAGGTCTTAAAACCGCGTGCCTATTATTTAGGCCACTTAGCATTATTAGCGCACCCTCTTCGTGTCGCGTGCTCAAGGAACGAAGTTTGTGCTCTGACGAAACAAGTATTACGATAGGTGTAAATAATGTGAAAACAAAGTGTTAGTCATCGGTAGACATCAAGTATATAGAGACGACATAAGAGCCATCCGTCCCTTGCAACTCATCAGTCAAATGGGCCTTGTGTCACTTTTAAATATCAACTCTCGTTTGCGCTGAAATCACAAATTAGAAAGCTGAAATAGTACAGCGCCAACAACTGACCCGTGTGTACGTCTCCGTATATTCCAAAAATATTCCGTATTTATTGCAATAAAGATATCTCTAACAAAGGGGGCTGTTCCATTCGGTGGTGTGGGAAAAACAGCAAAACATCTAATTACGAAATAAACGGTATCAATTTAATCGGTAATTAAATATAAAATATGTAATTTTGCTATTTTCGTCCATTATACCAAAGCCCAAGTTAAACTGGTCGATTTGAAGGGAAACAATTGACGATACCCGTCAATTGTTTGGAATTCGGGCTGGCCAATCGGAGCGCAGTTGTCACAGTAATGATTTGGCAGAATAGTTTTCAAACAAATTAAATGACATTTCGTCTCTGTTTCTCGTTATATACTCGATGTCGGTAGATCTAAAAAAAGTCAACGACACGATTTACCTACTTTTTATATGTTTAAGTTACAATAACGGGCTGCAGGATTACAGTATTGTTAGTAAGTATGTAGAGGTGCTGCTGGTGCTGGTGGCGTTATGTCCTGTTAGATGGAATGTAGTAGAATCCTTCGCAGCCTCCGCAGCGTCCATGCATCTTACTTAGTAAGTACAAAGTTCAAAAGTGTGAAGGGTAATGGTAATAAATCCAGTTTTATAAGTATTTATTGCGGTTTTAACAACACTTATAATATTAAAAATGTATATTTTGCAGGATATTTTTAGTAAAATGGTAAACGGTTCCAAAAAAAATTACAGGAGGATGTGTTCTCTATGGAACGAAACAAAATTAGAATGCGAGGCAAAAGAATGGAACAATTCAAAGTTTTAATTTAAATACGAGTGTGAGAGTAAAATAAGAAATTTAAAAAGGTGGGATGACGATCAATGAGGTCACACCGTCACAGGTATAGGGAAGGAAACAAATATAATGTTGAAACATTGTTTTCTTACCACGAGACCCACCACTTGTTCGTCCCGTCATTTGGCATTATAAAAAAACCTTAAGAGGGAGCAGAAAAAAAATCCTAATCTTCGATTTGATTTTAGAGTCGTATATCTACTTTAAAGTTAAAAATAAAATATTGTATGAGTAACTACACGATATATTCAAGCATAGACACTAATCAGAAACATAAAACAATCAAGTTTCCTCGATAGATAAAAATCACGAATTGACCTCTAATTTTCACATTTTTTCGATTCATCCTCGAAATGCTACAGGTTATTAGGACAAAAATTAGATAATTAATTATATTTATGCATGATCGAGCACTGTCACTACGGTTTTTTTTAAACCCTTTAGTTTTGCAGTTATTCCGCTAAAACGAATTTGGTACTTTTAATGCGCAAAATTCAACATCTCCTGTCGCATGTCGCGCGAACTTCAGGCATATATTTGTCTCACAAATGTAGGCGGAGCCAACGTCAAAACTTTTTTGGCATGCTCCCTCTTAATAAATCCAGCCAGTCTTGCTAACAACTTGAGTCAGTTGGATTTGTACACCTCGTAGCACGAACGTAGGAAGTTTTTGTGTTCTTGAACTTGAGGCCCAGATCCCGGACCACTCAGTCTTTTTTGGAGAACACTGCGTCTCCCAAAATTTGCCTTTTTTATTTATTTATTCATATTGTAAAAAACACACACTCGAGTCGTATTTGGTCCGTATCCGAGACTATACTCTATAAAACTCTATAAAACTCGGAACTATAGAAATCTATAAAACTCTGTCTTCGGATAAAACGTATCTCTCCCTCTCGGAACTGATAACAATCGAACGCAGTGCGGAAATATTCTAACAATAACAATGACTAAATAACGTAAGCCATAGTCAATATAGGGTTAAGTCAATAACCTCTTTAAAAATACAAAGAGGAGACATATTCTAAAGTTTTTCCTTTTAATTCAACGTGGTATTAAATAAAACATAATTCGCTTGTGATGGTTTATTTCTTCAGTCAGAGTACAAAAGTAAAAAAGACCCGATACAAAAGATTCTACGCTTATTTATACAAATTTCTTCCCGCCAAAACCGCCAAACATCATCCAGGAATAGCTGTTTTGGCGGTATTGGCTATGACCAACAATAATATCAAAAGATGACTACAGATGGCAGATTACAAGCAAAGCTCTATAGTTACGACACAGTCTATGGCATTAAGAAACATTAATTGGCAACACCAGTCATATAAAAGTAAAATGTCATCTGTAATTCAAATTGCTCAACAATAACAATAGTTAAACGTTCGCGATAATTTAATTGCCCTTCCACGTGAGCGATAATCGCGTCGCCTTTGAATATTGAATGTCTCCGTATAAACAGAACTTGAAATGAAAATTTTTTTTGTTTTCTTCTAAGTTTCTACCTTAGAATAATAATGCATAGAAACCTAGTCCGCACACGCTAAGTGAGGCAAATTGAAGCGCGCCCAATGGGCCTACACGAGCGGGCGGGCCTTCAGTGCTCAAGGTCAACTTGCACCGCGAACAGCTCCAGAATTTTAGCTAAAAATGACGAAATGTGCGGTAAATGAGTGTAAAAATACGTCAGACAAACATAAAATAGATACTACATCACATTCCACAAGGAAGTAACACGTTTCAACTTGTATTTTTATATAAATATTCACTAAAACCGAAAATTAACCTACTACTAAAACTAGCCTACATGAATTTGATTTTTGCCTCACTTGTGACAGTTCGTTTGATATGAAATTATCATTCCATGCGTTATTATTCTAAGGTTTCTACCATAAGTGCGAGGGTGCTTTGATTATCACTGCTTGTCTAAGAGAAGAATTAATGAAACGAGAGCGAAAAAGAATTTTGGGTTAAGAAATGTAATAAAATTTAAAAAATGAAAAAATTTATTCTTCAATACAGTGCAATGAACTTAATATTATCAGCAGTTCCAAATTTGAGTGATATTTGCCTCATTTTAATATATCCATAGTTAATACAATCACTGAACTCGAATGGCAATTCTCACACTCAAAACGGTACGAACCGATGTGTATGATAATGGTATGAACTTGAAAAAATGTTATACGACATCGTGTTTAGACAAGTCGAAAACTCGTAAGCAAGAATCTCCTTACTGCATTTTTTCTCTGTGTAAACAGTGACATAATCCTAGGCGAGATTTTAGTTCTTGCCTGAATGTAAACATTATAATACAATAATCTTATGGCGATTATTGCTTACGATAATCGCGTACGATTTTTCGTCACGAAGCGTGCGATAAACTCTCTCCATCTAAATGAGGCTTAATACTTGAATTTATTGTGAAATAGTATAACAAATTCTATGTAACACTGTGCAAAAGTGATACATTTCAATAACCATATTTTTTCGAGTGTGATACAATACACATCTTTATTTATCATATTTGCATACAAAATACAACCTGATCATGATTGCAATCTAACAGTAGATAATCAAATCAGCCTGTTCTCGTTAAAATGTATATGAATAAAAAATTAAAAGGTTAAAGAAGGCAGGAACGCAATTAGCAATCCATAGAACGTCGTAACATTCCCAATTGACACACTTTTGGTAATAGTTTGCCTTCGTTAAAACTATCGACAGCAACTACAATGACTATTTGAAATATTAACAAAACTGGCAACCCTGCAAATGTTATTTTACTCCGTCTTAAAAAAAGATATACTAAAATATTGTAAACGCGAAAGTAACTCTGTCTATGACGTTTTTATGCCTAAACTGCTGAACCAAATTCGACGAATTTTGGTACATGCGGCTGCGGCAGAGCGAAACATAGTGAGGCACAATTTTTTTGAAAATATTTTTGAACGGACTCCTACTCCTATAGTAAGTACTCACTTAAAGGTGAATTTCCACTGGCGAGGCGAGACGAGACGAGGAGAGACGAGAATTTAAATCTCGCCGGCCTATTTTTACCAAAAATAGCCATTAATGGCTCGCGCTGTGATTATGGATAGTGAAGATTTAGTGTCGTTCAGTTCATCTAGCGATAAATACGCGGCAGTATTAACATGTCCCGTAAATTATTATAAATATGTTAACGGAAGAAGAATCAAATGAACCATCTTTTTTTATGTCTCAAATCGTACTTACCCCACAAACTCTCGATCATATTAATAGCCATCGAGAAACCGTATTTCCTTTAAAGAGTATAATACTGTATGTAGGCAGCAATATGCTTTAATTTTAGGTACAATAATAAATATTTCAATTCACGTCTTGCCCATCGTCGTCAATTCAGACCAGTTCCACCGAGATGGGCTAGGACAGAATTGAAATTTTGTCATACAAATTTCAACCCTCGTCTCGTCTCGCCTCGCCTCGCCGATGGAAAACCACCTTAATGGCGGTGACAGTTATTATTTATTTTCAATTGTTACTTTTTTCTCTCGTAATACTTTTATTTGTTCTCTCTCTATGTATTGTAAGCATTTGGCTGTGATAACTGTAAGCTTTAAGAGTTTTTAATATTTGCTAAATTGTTTAAGATTTGATTATTACATTTAGAAGTGAAAACCCTTAATAACCTCATAATTAGACAAGAAATTTTATGCCTATCGACAACCAATATTTTCTACCGGATTTTATTTTTTTCTTTGGAATGAATTCATCTAACATTTTTAATATCAAACATTGACATTTTTATTTGCATTAATCAATCGAACCAATTTATTGTTTTTAGTTTGCACTTAAAATTCTGAAACTTAAATTTACCATAGAGCCTCTTTTCTGTACAACAAACTTTATCTTATTGTGCTTGGGAATGTTCTACATGCAAGATTGTGGCTAATTGATCTGAAAAGCCCAATTCTTCGACTGTAGCACACATATCTCTAACAGTGAAATTTGTTAAAACTAAATCTAAGCATGTAGCAGCAGTCGGTGTTATGTGCGTCGGTTCTCTAACAACTGTCTAGATTTTAAGTTATTGTTAAGAACATCAATATTAAAATCTCCTCCTATAATTATATTCTTCCTACTAATTTTTTGTTTAAATAATTTAATATGTTGCTTAATCTACGGGATTATCATGTGGGGTAAAGCGGCAGATATACTAACCATATTTGTATTGCAAAAACGAGCGATTCGTTCTGTGTACCGTTTAGGTTCTCGGGTTTCTCTCAGATAAAAGTTTAAGGAGACTGGTATCATGACTGTGGCATCACAATACGTTTACTCAAATATTTTGTAAAATTATACATAATTTCATTAAGAAAGACGATATCCATAATAATAGGGGTTAAAGTATGAAATTGCCGATTTGTAC
>NW_020654297.1:0-14049 GCF_003589595.1 Hyposmocoma kahamanoa
TAATATCACAAAATGACTAACTCTAATATTTATACATGTTTTATGAAATTAATTTCACATTTTAACGCATATATTATGTAAGTGGTAACCTCATTACTTCTTGTACTGTGTCAATAATCTGTTCGTTCTGACCATTGACTTACAAATAAATGGACGACGGGTCTAATACAAAAACCACGAAAAAATGTCTCAAGTCAACCTATTCGAAATTTAAATTGTAATGTCATCGCAGTATCGCGCTGTCAGTCGAACAAATGAAGACTAAAGCGGAGTTTGGCGCTCTGTATACGATTTTAGCGCCTTACAAGTGCGGACACTTTTTAGCGCGGACCTGACGTCCATATAATTGTAAGTCAATGGTTCTGACATATTTTGTGCGTTTTAAGGACATAATTGTCAATCTGTCACGGCTACTATGTTCCGTGACATGTGTGTTATTGCCGGATCCGCTGAAAATCAGCGTCGTAGCACCATAAGTGAGACGACAATAAGCTGAGTGGGTCACGGTTTCCTTGGCAGCACAGCACACACGCGCTTTACTCTTCTATATATTTGTAGTTAGTACTATTTTTATTGTTATTATTACAAAATGCATGTGTACTGTGTTGTCTACTTAAGGAATAAATGTTTTCTATTCTATTCTATTCTATTCAACCACCTGTTGTAAACCATATTTTAAGCAAATAAATATCATTCATTCATTCATTCATTATAGTACATTGTGTAATAAGGGCGATAAACAAGAAATTACTAAAGAGAGTTTGTTAGGCTTTAATGCCTCGCGGCTTGTAATATTTACCGCCCGTGCAAACAATGGTTTTCAACACATTTGCGAGGAAATAGAGACAACCTTAGAATAATAACGCATAGAATGATAGTTTTATATCAAACGAACTGTCACAAATGAGGTAAAAATCTAATTCGTGTAGGCGTAAGCAACTGGTATTTACGCTCGTCGGCACGCACACAAATATATAAATAATGATGCCATGGAATAACATTTCCCTCAAAAGTGGGGAAATTGTCTCTTGCTTAACTTATCATTAAGTTAATAAATACTAGCGAATTTTTATTTAATTCGTACATGAACAAAAACCTGAAAGCGAGTTTAAGAGCGACTATAGAATTTGACTTTAGTTCATGAAAATTTGGATATACAGGGTTGTAAATTTGAAACGGGGCAGTAAGGCCAGCCACCTTAGTCGTTGTAGTTACAGGAAAACGGTTCTAGAAGACTATCCATGAATTTCGAAGATATTTTGATTGGCATTCACAGATTTTGAAAAAATGGTACAGTCAGCAAGATAAAAGGCAATTTTCAATAGTCTCTTTGCGACCAACTGAGGTAAGAGTAGTCGAAATGTCAGAAATCGCAAAAAAACTTTTTACCATACATTTTGTAGGGATATATTTAGTAATCAGTTATTCTATGTTAAGGAAACTAACAAATTGACAACATATTATGTATTAGTTAAATAAAATTTATAAAAAAATACAATAGTGTTCAACAATTGAAAGACGCACTTGCAGCAATTTTCAATGTAGGTAATCCGTCCGAGTAAAATTTCAGCCGCTACTTGCTCTTTGCGGAAGAGAGCGAATCGATGCATCCGCCAAGGCGGCACTCAATTCGGGCACTTACTATCATACATTTTTTATGTTATTTTGCTTTTTGTTATTGTTTTTATTATACTAGACTATATTATTGTGGCCTACAATTCAGCCATGCGAACGCCGCTATTGAAAGAACCGGCACTTGTGCTGAATGGTGGGACATATTTGCCACCGTGGAGAAAGTCTTTACCAATTGGCGTAAGATCCAGATGTAGAAAAAAAAGAATATAAGAGTTAATAGAATATAAGACTTTTATAGTTTATAGATTTTGACCCTGACTTCAACACATATATGTATTAGAAATTTGTAAATTTAAACAAATATATAGTCAACTATTTCAACAACATAATGATAACACTTATTTAACTGGATTAAGAAAAATGAATTGATTACTCGGTTCTTTTACGAGTTTGCAGATTGTTTCTTCAGGTACACACCATATGACAATAAAGATTTACAACAAAATACCACTCCTAATAAAATAAATCGAAAAGGAACATATTTTTATCAACAAATTGAAAGATTTTTTACTGTCGAACACTTTTTATAATTTGCAGGAGTTCTTCGATTATAATAAAAGCACGTAGTAAAGTAAGCTAAATTTCAGTGCCCTCATATATTAGAACAATAAGTATAAAGTTAGACCATGTTAACTAATAGTGTTAAGATCTTACTGTACAATACAATGCAGTGTAATAAATACATAAATAAATATTTATTAACTTTTTAATGTTAATTATTGTGATAATTTTTTATAATTGGTTATAATATATCTCATAATTGTAATAATCAATCACATAGCTTGTGTACGAGACAATAATAACATTACTTAAGTTATTAATTTACTTAAGTGACATTGTAGTGCCCTAACAGGTTTTTGTGCTGGAATACTATTATGTAATACCTTTGTTAATCCACATGAAACAATGAATAAATGAATTATGAAATGGCACGTGGTGCGAGGAGGCTCCTTTCTTGCACCCCAATTACTTTCTGAACGATTTCTTTTGAAGAATTTGGAATTCCTGTCGAATTGTGCACGTGTATTCATACACTAAGAAGAACTAATGGTAACAAGTTGGCACGCTTTAGATGGTAGATTAAGGCGCAAGATACATAAAGAACTGTGAAAGGAAATTTGTAGTCAAACAGAGTCTATAGTCTTTGTCCTCTCTAAAACAGACCATGGAACTAAAAAAGTCCCACGATGGGCTCCAAAAAATATGTTTATTTTCATGTAAAAAACACCACCTTCTTCACCCCATTGTACGTTCCACTAGTGTACACGGGTCTCGTCTACAGCGAGAGTTTAATCCAAGAGAACACAGTTCGCCAAATGCAAGTTGCAAACTGCATACTTTTCCAGGGATTGTAAATCTTCTTCGACGTGCAAGTTTTTCTTCGAATGTCTCTTTTATTGCGCATTAATTATTTTGCCAAATAATATTAAAAATACATACAAAAGGATAAAACTAAACAACATTATCACCATCGGATTATCTATTTACACGCCACCATTAAAAACAACATTCAAAAGCTCTACAAATAATTCCCGCGTATTTCAGTGAGCGGTTTTCTAATAACATAAACCAATAAATAAAGCCACAACCCTTCATATTTTCACAGGACACAGAGTACTCATTATGAAGTAACACATGTTATATAATTATTAATACAAAGATTTAACACTAAGCAAAAATTTCGCTATGCCAACTAGGCCACGGATTTAACTAGCGGACCTTACGGATTTTTCCTTTGTGTTTTTTTTTATAATACTAAGTGACGGGACGGACAAGTCGTGTGCCTGGTGGAAAGCGACACGCCTGTCCCTAACAGTTGCAGTGCCACGCAGAGCTTTAAATCACAAGGACCTGAGAGGCACTGCCCCTGCGCCCGACACACTGCGACATAAGTTGACAAGTCCCATGTGCCTGTAATTTTACCAGCACCCTTGCCCTTCGAAACCGGAACGCTGTAATGGTTACACTACTGCTTGGCGGCAGAAATATGTAAGGTGGCAGTACTTCCCTGGACGAACTCTTTAACAAGGAGCTCTTCTGCTACTTTGTGAGAGGGCGATACAGAAATGCTCTATCTTATCTATGTCACAATTTACGCATCAAGTGATTGGGAGTAATTTTATTTTTCTCATAATATATTTGTAATTCTTACTAAAAATTACAACGCCGACAAACATTGTTTGTTTTTGGTATATTATAACAAATTTACTATTTATTTTTGTAAACTGGTTGAGAGATTAGTTAAATATATGCATACAATGTGAGAAATGGCCATTGCCGCTGCACTTAGGTATTGTTTAAAAGTAGTCATACTGGCCATTTATATTCTAACCTAGAACACCCCCGTAGCGGTAACAAATCATAATTTTTCCCGCAAACTCGCGGCGGTGGCGGAATGCAATAATTACCATCCAGTGTTGCCAGACGGCAAAATAGAAATTTAAAAAAATATATAACGCTTTTGTGGGAAATGTTGCGTGATTGAAGACTGTTTTGTGATATGTTTTTTACAGATTTTCTATTTATTTTTTTCGTAAAGACAAATTTGTGTTCAGTTTTCATGGTACGAATTGTTCGTAGCGGGTAAGCTGTTATTTCATAGCTGCACCGTCTATATATCTAAGCATTGGTAATAATTAACGACGCATTGCAAAAGCGTGGCAGCTGCAGTGGTCATATTTAGTAGCAGTAGAGTGAGAGGGAAAAAAGAAAGAGTTTGTCCAGATAAACACTGCCACCTTAATTATTTCTGCCGCCAAACGGTAATGTGCAGCATTATTACGTTTCGGTTTTAAAGGATAAGGTTGCAAAGGATAAGGTTGCTGGTGAAACTACAGGCATATAGGACTTGTCAATTAATTATGTCTTAAGGTGACGGGCGTAGTGGTAAAGCCCTTCAAATCTTTGCGATTTAAAGCTCTGAAGGGCATTGTAACTGCTATGGATCTGTCCATGTCGTTACCATGAATGTTGTAAAGTTCAATGGAAATTAATCTACTTTCAGTAACGGCCACAGCAATTGCAACAACAACGATATTATTAAAAAAAAAATGTTACGATTTTCCAATTTTACAATACTATTTTGACATATTTTTGACAGATCATAAAAAGCCATGTTTTTCCGACATATCGGATTGAAGCCAAATCTATAATAATATATTTTTCTTTTTAAATAACTCTTCCTATAATTAAAATACTTCAGATTTTTGTCAGATAGATTTTTGTTTTTCATAAAGCAACTTTATGTACCCTAGATATGAGAACGATTTTTACAAATATCGAGTTTAATGACGTGACCCGACATTTTGGGGGAATGATGGATTATTAGATTATTCTCAACGAAGGAACGTGGTGTCGTCGTAGCCATAGCTTTCACATTTATCTTACAATAAAACCAATTAATTGAAAATAGAAACAACAAATATCACGAAAGAATTATTAATAGTTCCCTCACACTAACGTATCCGACATTAATGCATGATTTCTTACAATAAAAGATATTTTTGGATGAAACAAGTTGCAAATTTATAAAATAGCACTGCCTCTATAAACTTTATCAATTTTTTAATTCTATTAAGATATCGGAAAACACAATAAAAAACTTATAAAACGACCAATGTTGTTTGACGCTAGCCAGGCAGATATTCCAAACAGAAGGAATGTTTTAAAAAACTCCATTGAGGCTATTTGCATGTTTTAATACTCTGCTTCTAATAAATTTTTCACAAACAATTTTTAATTTAAAAAATATTTACTAGCAGCAACACTGGCATGCTTATGGCGCGCACCGCCGCCGCCATGTTTTATTGAATATTTTTATTATTATGACTTCAAAGCTATTTGTTTGATGTGTATCTACTCCAATAACTATGTTGCCAAACGAATTTGAACCGGCACGGTGGTTGAACAATTTTATTAATATTCTCAGCGAACATTTCACGGTCGACTTCTGTAGAAGTAATACATTTACTTTTTCTATTGCGTTAGCATCTAATAGTCTGTGTTTTCTATAGTCTGTATTTTTTAAGGACGAGTAAAATGACAGTTAATTGTGCATAAGTGTTGCCAGCTTGCAAGTAGCTAGTGATTGTAGTCGATAAATATTATTCGACTATCGACTGAACGTTGGTTACGCTTACGAAATGAATTGGCGAAATTGTTTATAGGTTCATTAACGTTGTTGATTTTCGAAAATTCATTCGTACTTACACTAAATGTAGAAGTATGTGTATTAAAAATACAAATTAGAGATATATTTTAAAGTTTCTCTAAACACTCGACATAGCCCTGCACTAGGGAAACCCTGTGTCGCGGGTGCCATGGACTCACACATGGACTACTTACACCCAAACTCACAAGAGAAATAAACGTAGGCCATAGAAATATTTCTCCCGGCCCGAGAATCGAACCTGGAACCTCTGCGTGACAGTCCGGCATGGTAACCGTTCGGTCACAGAGGCAGTAAATTACTGCTCTGAGTTGTCATTGTAATTTTTAATGTGCGTTAAAGAATATTTAAATAAATAAAATTACCATATCGATGCTGGAACGGTAAAACGTCTAACGTGCATTTGGAAAACATTACAGGAGAGCGATTTAAACATTGACTTACAATTATATGGACGTCGGGTCCACGCTAAAAAGTGTCCGAACTTATAGGGCGTTAAAATCGTATACAGAGCGTCATCTTCGTTTGTTCGACTGACAGCGAAGCAAGCAAAATTAGACAGTACTGCGATGACATTACAATTTCAATTCAACGTTTTAGCTTTTTCATATTCCTTGACATGTCACTACGTTTAAATAGGTTGACTTGGGATATTTTTTTCGTGGTTTTTGTATTAGACCCGTCGTCCATTTATTTATAAGTCAATGGATTTAAAGTATTTTTTTTTTTAAGAAAAACATCATAACGCTAATTCTATTTGTTATATGGAAAGATAAGAAAAAGGGTCAGATTTTCCATTTAAGAAATAAAATTACAGTTCCGATTTTTTTCTAAAAAAATTACTTTAAATCGGTCTTCTGTAATATATTCCAAATGCACGTTAGACGTTTTACCTTTCCAGCACTGATATCATTTTTGAAGTCGGTTGAAAAAAATTCTAATTTATTGTCCCCAAACACCAAAACTACATAAACAAGTGCATATTGTCAATTCTCCCCCATTATTAGATGCAGGTGGCTGTGCTCCATATCCAGCTACGTCAATCGCCGACCCTTCAACTATATTGTCGTTTTGTCTTTACACTTGATTTTGTATGGGGTGGATTTGTTTGATGTTAGTACGTATGTTAATTCTTTAAGCTATTATAATTATTTGGTTATATTTGAGATTAGGAATATTACTCTGTTAAATTTGAACATTAGGTTCTATTATAATTATTAATAACAAACTTTGAACACTTAGAAAAATACATTCGAACCGGCTGGATTCAAAGATGCTCTGCTAAGACCGGAACGTACCAGCAGACCTCATGAATTTTTCTATGTGCTTCTTGCAATCTTCGTTTTCGGTTTTTAACGACTTTTTTCCGTGGCGCCATCTGTGAGAAATGTATTTCTTCACTCGGAGAGATAGGTACACCTACAGCATCGAGTATATAACCAGAAATAAAGACGACATGTCATTTAATTTGTTGAAAACTATTCTGCCAAATCATTACGGTGACAACGGCGCTCCGATTGGCCAGCCCGAAATGGAAACAACTAGTTTAACTTGAGCTTTGCTATAATGGACGAAAATTGACAAATTACATATTTAATATTTAATTACCTATGTAATGTGATTCCGTTTGTTTTATAATTAGATGTTTTGCTGTTTTTCCCACACCATAAATCTTCATTATAACAAATACAGAATATTTTTGGAATATACGGAGACGTACACACAGGTCAGTTGTTGACGCTGTACTATTTCAGCTTTCTGATTTGTGATTTCAGTGCAAACGAGAGTTGTTATTCAAAAGTGATATAGGGCCCATTTGCCTGATGAGGCAGGGATGGATGGCCCTTATTTCGTCTCTATTTCTGGTTATATACTCGATGCTTTACAGCTACCATCGCTGATTAGATATGTCGCTTTAATAATTGTAATTTTTAAGTTTATTGAATGTCACGATGTTTTACTACCATGACATTCCATTTTTACTTTGTGAAATTATTCCACAAACAGAACAATACGCGAATCAAACTGTCGTATTCGAAACCAAACCGAAATGACGTCACACACGGACGATTACTCGAGCTTCTCGACCGGCAAAGGCTACAAACGTTATTTAGAACACAGTTATTTACAAAGCAAGAATGTAATATGGAAATCTCTTATTATTTTAAAGAAAATCCTGATTTTGTTCAATTTTATTAATTTGTTTTAAAGCAAGACTAACGCATTCCTATATTTTAAGCGATAAAGGCTTAATATTGTTTAAAAAAAGGATTTTCATTTTTCTTATATCCTATTTCACAGACTAACTTAACTCTCCTATTAAGTGTAAAAAAATCTATCGACTAATTTTGTTAAAACAATCTTTAAACTTCTTTCTTACCTAAAAGTTGTCTTTTTGTGTGACAGCCAAAACCGTTAAATACAACACTATCCGTGAAGAAAAAAACTCAGAAAAAAAACATTCACTCTACGGGCTGCCCGTAAATGGTGTTCTGGTGAAATTTGTAATTATGCAACAGGCTAATAAAAATAAAATATTGTCAAAGTGCACACCCGACGCTCCCCTCTGCTACTTTTAACAAGTGTTCCGATTATGTCCTTTCTCCCCTCGCAATATCGCTTTGTACTTGACTTTTACATGCATATTAAAATTCTTGCCAAATTCAATGTTCAATATTGCGCATTTTGTTTTCTTTTTGATTGCAATGTTCAATCCTAATCCTAATAACCTAACCTAATCCTAATTAATATAATAAACAACCGAAAATTCAAAAAATACATGACATCTTTTATTTGTTTATTTATTTCAGGGCATATGACCCATATAATATATACCTTATGGACTAACATACATACATTATCTCAGTACAGAATACTAAAAAAACCGACTTTAAAAGTTCGTGGAATTATATCTATTTGACAAGTTTTATGAATCGGTTACCGGAAAAAGCGCAGACCCGGATTCATCCCCTAGTTCGCCACTATACGGGACTTGACAGACAGACGGGAGATAATAAAAATCGGTTCTCATTGCTTAAAGCTTAGAATAATAACGCATAGAATGATAGTTTCATATCAAACGAACTGTCACAAGTGAGGCAAAAATCAAATTCATGTAGGCTAGTTTTAGTAGTAGGTTAATTTTCGGTTTTAGTGAATATTTATATAAAAATACAAGTTGAAACGCGTTACTTCCTTGTGGAATGTGATGTTAGTATCTATTTTGTGTTTGTCTAACGTATTTATACACTCATTTACCGCACATTTCGTCATTTTTAGCTAAAATTCTTGATCTGTTCGCGGTGCAAGTTGACCTTGAGCACTGAAGGCCCGCCCGCTCGTGTAGGCCCTTTGGGAGCGCTTCAATTTGCCTCACTTAGCGTGTGCGGGCTAGGTTTCTATGCGTTATTATTCTAAGGCTTAAAGTATATTTAGAGAAAACTCCTTAGATTGGAGAATAGCAAAATCGCCCATTAAAATAAAAGGTCCTTTTAAAATTGAGGCGCTATTTGTAAAAATAAGTCTTCATGCGTGAACATTCCATCGGCAGTTGAAAGCTTGCCTTTCAGTTAAAATATTTGCTTCAGGAAGTGGACAAATTTTTGAAAATGATCTTACGATTCCTGTAGAAGTTTGGATATCAGCCACTCTATTAACGCCATCAGTGCCAGGAAACACTCAACCCAATTTCCATTTTAACGGAGGTAGATTATCCTCCTGGGAGTTTCGAAAAAGAAACTACGCAATCATGAGTTATAGTACATTATTGCAGAGGCCGGGAAGTAAGGGATTGCTGGACGAGTATGAGTTCCTCGCTGGCGCTCGTCCTTGTATTAATACGAGTCAAGCAATCCCCGTTCCCGCCGAGGCATGCATAGATTTTTTCTCAAACAATGTGAGAAAATAATAAAAGACTAAAGAGAGGAAGACGTATATTGGAAAAAGTAAAAAAATATTAATTAATATTTAAAGTAAATTTGACGTGTTAGGACAATAGCTAAAAGAAATTGTTATTGTTTTCCAGGCGTATTAATAGTAGTCTTCTAAACTTCTGATGACATGTTTGAATGTGTATTTATTACTGTATTTTTGTTATTGTTCTTCTCACTAACACTCATTTTCGCGACCAAAATACAAAAAAGCCAAAAAAAGCAAAACAATACCTAAAGACCATTGACTTACAAATAAATGGACGACGGGTCTAATACAAAAACCACGAAAAAAATGTCCCAAGTCAACCTATTCGAAATTTAAATTGTAATCTCATCGCAGTATCGCGCTGTCAGTAGAACAAATGAAGACTAAAGCGGAGTGTCGCGCTCTGTACCTATACGATTTTAGCGCCTTACAAGTGCGGACACTTTTTAGCGCGGACCCGACGTCCATATAATTGTAAGTCAATGCTAAAGACTTTAGTCTAAGTGTTACCGCCATTTAATTTTTTTTTAAGGTATTGTTAATTCTCGCAGTTATGAACACTGGGCAGTTGGCTGTATGAGTTTTTCTTTTGCCTGTTTGCATACTCACTATTGGAGATTCGCTCTGGGCTTTTTGGAGGGAAAAGTGTCGTTTTAATTTTGACTTTCAATTATTTTGTGAAATCTAGTTTAAAGTGGAATAGGATAGTGCTATTGTGCCTTAATCGAAGATCAAAACGCGAAATTATAGGAATCTCGAACTAAAATACCCGTATCGGCCCGTTCTAAGGAATCCCGAGTCAATCCAAGCACGCCGCCTCAAATTGCCTATCCTCTTTGTGGTGGCCATATTTACAGAAACATAATTAAACGAAGACAAGGCTCAAAGGACTTGCATCCAAGCCAAAATTATTAATTTAAAAAAAAACTCACTATTAGAAGGTACATATAAAAGTTTAGAGAAGAGGACATTATTGTATTTTTTGGCCGGGAAGTAATCGCATGGTCCATAAATAACAAACATTCCGTGTTCGTTTTTTGAAAGTAATGCAAACATTCCTGAACATGTTTAAGAAAAAGAATATTACTGTTTTTATATTATAATATTAATGTTATTATATATATACTTACTATTCCAACCTAAGTGAACCCTTAGTTAAGAGTGCTTAAAAGTTAAAGCGGTAGTTACGATCGTCTTCTAAACGAGGGCTAATACGCAGGGATATAAATTTTGTCTCTTTATTACAGGTCCGGATTTGGAGAGTGTCCTCCGGGAAATGTAATTTTGTAGCAGTAGAGCTCCTTGTGAAAGGGTTCGTCCAGGGGAGCTACGGAAGAAAAAAACAATGGAAGTGCGTTAAGCCTCGATTACTTACAAAATCTTGATATTGATTGTAGTTGTTGTTCGTAGTGTTGGTCGTACTTTCAAATTTAAAAAGAAATAACAAATTCTGGATTGTTAATATAATTTAAACTTTATCTTGTTGGCATATCGTTGAAAGTTCAATACCATCAATACCTATTGTTACAAGTTACGACGTTTTGATATTGCAGGGGTATAAGCATTGACTTACAAATAAATGGACGACGGGTCTATTACAAAAACCACGAAAAAAATGTCCCAAGTCAACCTATTCGAAATTTAAATTGTAATGTCATCGCAGTATCGCGATGTCAGTCGAACAAATGAAGACTAAAGCGGAGTTTGGCGCTCTGTATACGATTTTAGCGCCTTACAAGTGCGGACACTTTTTAGCGCGGACCCGACGTCCATATAATTGTAAATCAATAGGTATAAGCTTTACTTTCGTTTCTTGTAACAAACAAATTATTTCGATAAACAGAAAATTTAAATTTGATTAAAATAAGACTCTCTGATGGTATGAAACACCACCACGTAATATTTTTAGTGAGGCTATCATTTTTGCACTCCAAAACAACACAATAAAGCATTTTTCTAGGATTTTAGAGAATTTGCAAGATAGAATAATACAACCATACCATACCCGCTCACGCGATGCGCATCTCCTACCGCAAAATGGCGGCTATTTGTTTTCGCAAATTAGAAAAGCATTCAGTTTAAATACAAGTTTTTATAAATAAAAATTATTATTCTGCATTGCTATATAAATACCCTCAGTACTACCAACAAAAACATCTCAAATAAAATGCAGTAATACACCGCAAATCCTGCACTTAAAAAGCACTAATGAAATTTTTGGTCTACTTGGATAAATATGATAATATTCCGTTTGAGTGATTCTAACGTTTATCATGAAATTACTCCTTAAAGTATAGTTTATAAACATTTATATTCAGGGTAAACTTAAAAAACGCTACTTACGGTATGTTTTCAATAAATAAACACCAAAATCACCAGCCCAAACAATAACACGCACGATTGTCGTGACGTATTTTTGAAGTCGTTTATTTTTTTTAAATGACAGACCCAGGCATTAAAAACTTTATGGTTTGCTAGAGTAGTTACCGAAATAGCAATTAATATTAGTTTTTTTTGCCTGTTATAACTTCGATATCCGATAAATCGGTATAAAATCATCACCGGCACCTCTAGGTGTGGTATGCGTCTACGGCTGCATGTATCGCGTGAGCGCCTAAAAAGCGAAAATGGCGTACTAAGCTCAGATAGGTCTTTCGAAACGTACAGTTGGCACGCGTCAGACGCTAACTAACCACATCTATTGTATTTATTGTTCTGTGATTGCCACATCACCCATTTCTGCTAGTAAGCAGTAATACTCGCATTGCATACGCTCGCGTTGCGACAAATATTTGCCTTATTTGCCTGTTCGACAAATACAGCAAACACCAAACTCGTTCGGTTTCTCAACGTGTGCGTAAAAGGAGCCAAATAGGCAAATATGCAAGTAAACCGTCCACATTATGATCATATTTATTCTTTTAACTCCTTATTTGGCTCCATGGTCATAAACACTTTCCTGCTGGTCACGAAGGCACCCTTAGTTACTACTTATTCAAAAAATAGCCGATCCAAATCCACCCCTGTTCTGAAGAATGCGTGGCATTTAAATTAATCCGAACGGGGGCGTGTCCGATGCATCGCCCCACTTGCGACGGCTCTGGGGCCGTGTTATTGTGATACTTTCGTTTAGCGGATTACAATGCAATGAAGAAATGTAAATGATAATGTTTTCACTTAATAACAGATTTTGCTGTCGCTCTTGTGTTATTGATTTTAATAACAAGTCGCACCTTTGGTTTAATTAATAAGATCACATCCGCAAAATGACAACTTTTCATAAGTTTATAGACTCTTCGAACAAAATTAGGTAGTAGATAACTTTTTGTACTTAAATACGAGAGCTATAAAATTTCCCATGTACATAATTTATTTCATGTTGTTCGTATCGTCTACGGACTTCGGAAATTTATAAACGAATAAGATCTAGGACATAGGAGATGGGATAACGAATTTAAAATGGAGCTGGTCGGGATATGTTACGGGACGTGGTGAACACAGGTGGAGTAAGGCGATAACCGAATGGTGGCCAAGATATGGATATAGAAACGTGAGACGTCCTGTAGCGAGATGGGTAAACGGCATTGTCAAAGTTGCGGGCAGTAGATGGGTGAGATGGCACAGGCATATGGTGGATGGCACAAACTACGGGATGCTTAGGGTAAAACCGGGCAAGATGCCCCACTTTTTGAAACGGCCTTCTAATTTAAAAATTATTAGTTTGCCATGAATAATTCCTATGGATATAACTAGTTTAATCTTTTACATTATATTAAGACTTGATTTTCTTGATCTAATATTTACTCATTTTGAAGAAATTGACTTTTTGCAAACCTATTTTTTTGAGGATAGATCGCCACACGATGAAAATGCTAAGAATAGATGCCCTTTAGAATAAAATTAGTAAAATTCATAATAAAAGTTTTATTTGTAATCTTTAATATATTGTATATACATATTACATCTTTAATAATAAATATATACGTATTTAAGGTTACTACCTACTTCACTTCCTATTTTTGTAGCTATCAAAACATTCTATACAAAAATGTTCGCTGTTTTACTTACTTTTAAACTATTATCATTTCCATGTCTTTTTCACTAAAATAATGTATTTTTTTTTTTTTTCCTAACTTTCTTGACTGATCCTTTGCCCCTAAGGGCCTATACCGTGAAAAATTGAGGCGACTATCCTATTCGATATGAATAAATGCCCTTTTAGTATTTAAGTAAGCTATATACAGAAGAGCGATTATTGACACCTAGGTACACTGTTCCTGTACCAGTGTATAGTTATAAAAAAATAAAACGGAATTTATTATAACTTA
>NW_020654298.1:0-19167 GCF_003589595.1 Hyposmocoma kahamanoa
AGCTAGTTTTAAAGCTCTGAGTGGCACTGCAAGTGTTATAGACAGGCGTGTCGCTTACCATCAGGCGCATGAGTTGTTTGTCCTGTCACTTAGTATTATAAAAAAACCTATAGCCTCGATTATTATCAGAACCGATGTCGTCAAAACTCACACGCTCTTAATTTGAAACACAATAAAAATCTTTATATTGATTGGTCGTAGTATAAAATTTAAAAGGAAGTAACAAATTCTAGATTGTTATAATTATTAATACAAAGATCGAACACTCAGAATAAATTCCTTCAATCCGGCCGGATTCGAACCGACGTCTTCTAGCAGACCGTGCCAGACGCTATACCAATTAAACCACGGAACGAACCAGCGGACCTCACGAACCTTTCTATGTGCTTGCGTCGTAACTTTCTATTTGGTTTTTCAACTACTTTTTAGCCGTAGCGCCATCTATGAGAAATTTATGATATTTCGTCACCCAGTTACACACCTTTACAGCTACCAGCCCCGGCTAGAGATATCTCTATTGATTGTATTTAAATTTTTATTGAATTGATATAATTTTTTTTTTAATTACTCCACTAGTTTGTTATAATTATTTATACAAAGTTCGAGCTAATTATAAACTAATTATAACAAACTAGTGGAGTAATTTCACATAAAAATGTACCTGTACTGTACCCTGTTGGCATATCATTGAAAATTCAACACCTATTATTGCAAGTTACAACGTTTTGATATTATATTGAAATTTCAATCAATGTGCTGCCATACAAAGCGAAAATGGCGGACTGGAGCTCATATAGGTCTTTCGAGACCTATAGTTGGCACGCGTCAGATACTAACTAACCACTTCTACTGTATTTATTGTTCTGTGGAGCCGACGATAACCAGAGAACCTCGTTACAGTGTTTGACACGTACAATTCATAACATCACAAATACATGTTTTTACGGACGGCCGTACGGGCCTGGCCGGTCAGAGCAAGAATGAGTAACTAAGGAGCTCTGATTGGCCGAGCGGCGTCCACGGCGAATTGATAGGGCCGGTACGGTGTGGAAGACACCGTATCGGTATAAGTATAAGTGAAAAATATTCTCATTGTCTCATTCGTAATTAATTTGTGATTATGTTTAGTCGCGTTCGATATTCTTGTTCGATAAGTCTGATAGACATAGGCAAAATTTTTTTATGAAACTATACAGTCCACTTCCTGAATCAATAAGGAGTTTTATTGAAGAAAGGCAGGACATCGAAGACAGTCCACTGACGGTCTGAACGCATGCTCTGGTAGTATTTTCCTGAACGAATGTTTCGGAGCTCTACTGCTCTGTGCTTTCATAATCGGCTAAAGGAACCATTCAATGCAAAGGAAAATAAATAATCTACAAACTCGTCTAGCATCATCTCAGACTGCAGTTAAAACGGAGGTATTCCCTCTGGAATAAGTTTTAATGAGGCCCTCCTTGGCACTCCCGGCTGCGGAGGAGTTAGATAGTGCCCTCTGGGTATTGCCATTAACTTGGTTCTTTGCCTTGCTTTGTTTTTTGTTTTAACGACTCTGTCTTTAACTGCGTAGACTTGTTAAGATATAAGGCATGTTAAAATTTAAAATGACATAAAAAATATAATTTTTCAATACAAATAAATGTCATAAAGATATAATATGAAACATATCAATTAATAGATAAATATGTAATTAAAGAGAATGTATGTACATAGTATTGCTAGATCTGCACGCATGCATTATTATGATGCCGATGGGTGAACATATCTGAAAGCGAGAGTGAGAGGGAATGAGTGTGCAAGAGAGAGTGATGATATGAAATTTAAAGAATAGAAGACGAGCGCGACGGGTTTTGATTGATATATTTTAGACCATATCCCTTTTCCTTAATTACCTCACATGTATCACTTATGTACTACGTACATTGTTGGTAGGTCAATGACTAGGTAATTTCTTGATATTTCTAATAACGCCTAAAGATAAAAAGATTCGCGTTATATACTGCAGGATTTATGTTTAATTGAAAATAAAAAATGTATTATAAATAGAAATTTATTGCAATGCAAAATAAGCGTGAAGAAAAAAAAAAAAACAATTGTGGCTAAACAAAAGAAACATAAAAAAACGGAAAATAAACATATTTTTTTCAACTCTTGTATTGTAATCTCAATTCAATTGTAATTATTGTAAACCATATCACAAAGTCGCTCTTTCCAGTTCAGAATCAAAATTCTATTTGTCTACGGTACTTGTTACTAAACTGGCAAATTCCTCGAAAAACGCATTATAGTTCTGTACACAGAACTATAATGAGCAGTAGAGCTTCTGATGAATGAGTTCGTCCAGGGAAGTACTGCCACCTTACCTATTACTGCCGCCAAGCAGAAATGTGTACATTACTGTGTTCCGGTTTCGAAGGGTAAGGTTGCTGGTGAAATTACAGGCAAATAGGTCTTGTCAACTTATGTCTCAGGGTGACGGGCGTAGAAGTGCTGCAACTGTTATGGACAGGTATGTCACTTAACATCAGGTATGATATTATAAAGAAAATCTTCCCTCCCTTCCATCCCTTCAGGCATACGAAACGCTTTTCGTTATCTTTTGTCATGCGCACAGCCCAGGAATGAAATTCTCTGCCTGCCACTGTGTTTCCAAGCACATACAACCTAGCAAGCTCGTTCCATCGTAGATCCTATCTTTGCTCCAGGACTAGGTTGTAGTCAAGAGCAAGTCCAATTATCACGTGGGTCTAGCGTAATTAACTACAAGCTTCGGTGTACATGAATTTTATTGTAGAAATAAAGAGTACAGGAAGGGACAAGAACAGGTAAAGTTGTGCCGCCAAGCAGTAAAGTGAGCATAACTGCGTTCTGGTATTTAAGGGTAAGGGGACCGGCCTTGCTAATGGCGTCGTCCGCAATAATTTTTATATTATTTTTACAAAACTACCGTACATTTAAAAAAAGACGAAGGTCCTGGTGAAGTTACCGGCACATGGGACTTGTCAACTTATGTCTCAGGGTGACGGGCGCAGTGGCAGTGCCCCTCAGATCTTTGCGATTTAAAGCTCTGAGTGGCACTGCAACTGTTATGGACAGGCGTGTCGCTTTCCACAAGGCGCACGACTTGTCCGTCCCGTCACTTGATATTATTAATAAAAAAGTTGAACGGGGAGCTCTCATGTATATTTCTCAAACGATAACACACCGAAACAAAGCCATAAAGTTCTAGAATATACAGCAGCGTACTCGAAATTGAATTTTCTCTGTACATAGATCATTCTTTACCCTATTCAGCGTATCAGGCAATTAATTCCTATCCCGCTGCAGTCGGCGTGGGCATTGCGCAAAGCGACCGATTTTGGCCAGATGCCAGCCACGCTGCAGTGCCGATGGCATGCGGGTCTTTGTACTTACTTATTCAGGAGTTTCAATTAGATTACTAGCGGTGTTTGAAAAGGGTGGCTAAGAAATTTTTAGCTGTAAAAACAATTGTATGTAAATATTTATTTATTTACTAGCAGTAGAGTTACTTGTTAACGAGAAGTACTGCCACCGAACCTACTTCTGCCGCCGAGCAGTAATGCGAGGGTTGCCGTGTTCCGATTTTATAGGATTCCCGGGCCGGGAGAAATATTTGTATGGCATACATTTTTTTTCTGTCGTGAGTTTGGGTGTCTATGTGTGTGTCCATGGCACCCGCGACACAGGACTTTCCTAATGCGGGGATATTATTTATAATGTGTTATAATCACGAAAACTCGATTACTTATTAATACAATGTTGTATCAAACTAAGAAAAACAAACGAATGGAGTAATTTTATAAAAATAATTGAACATTAGTGTAATAACATAAATCGTGATAATCAATAAAGTAAATATTACGACTCGATTAAGGTTTAATTTATTTTTATTTATTTATTTAATTCAGGCAACATAACACATATGTATAATACATACATTGAGGACTAACATACATACAGTACAATATAACAATATGATAAAATACTATTTATTTATTTACACGTATGGACTGCGACGTGTGACGCAACGAGGTTGCCTGGTAACCGGTTTATGTTAAAAGCTAAGTTAACAGCGCATTATGGACCCTGTAGAGCACTGTAAATTTTTATAGTACCAAGTAACGGGTGGTAAGCGACACACCTGTGCATATACAGTTGCAGCACCACTCAGTGCTTTAAGTCACAAAGATCTGAGGGGCACTACCACTGCGCCCGTCACCCTGAGACATAAGTTGACAAGTCCCATGTGCCTGTAATTTCACCAGCACCCTTACCCTTCAAAACCGGAACACAGTAGCGCAGTACTTCTCTGGACGAACTCTTTCACAAGGAGCTCTACTGCTACAACTAACTTTTTCAAAAAAAGGAGGAAGTTCTCTGTTCGACAGTAATTTTTGTGTGTGTGTTGTTACGCGATTTCGATGAT
Organism: Hyposmocoma kahamanoa; assembly: GCF_003589595.1. Classification (NCBI taxonomy): domain Eukaryota; kingdom Metazoa; phylum Arthropoda; class Insecta; order Lepidoptera; family Cosmopterigidae; genus Hyposmocoma; species Hyposmocoma kahamanoa. The sequence goes on from NW_020654298.1 coordinate 4,448, forward strand.
TCTTTTCTATAGGAAAGAGGTTACCTCAGTTCAGTTCTTACCCTTAAGGTAGTAAATTAGGGAAAGAATCCGGTTCATTGAACTTCACCCTTTCAGTTAACCGAATAACTTGTTAATTCATTATTATTGAAATATCGATCATGTGCTAAAATTATTTTCTAAACTTTGATAAATATGCGTGTCAATAGATGGCATTGTGTGTGACAAACTAATTTATAAATTAACGCTTCCTAATATGGGTACGGGTTCGGGAAACTCCAAAAAATCTTTGCGTCCAAATTACCTCAATGTCTGAAGACGAAAGTCTTTGACCAGTGTGTGTTGCCAGTGATCACATATGGATCAGAAACGTGGTCCCTCACTATGGGCCTCATAAGAAGGCTCAAGGTCACTCAGCGGGCAATGGAGAGAGCGATGCTCGGAATTTCCATGCGTGATAGAATCAGAAATGAGGAAATCCGTAGGAGAACTAAGGTAACCGACATAGCTCGAAGAATTGCTCAGCTGAAGTGGCAGTGGGCGGGGCACATAACTAGGAGAACCGATGGCCGTTGGGGCGGAAAGGTTCTTCAATGGCGACCGCGCACCGGACGACGCTCAGTGTGTAGGCCCCCCCACCAGGTGGACCGACGATCTGGTGGAGGTCGCGGGAAGCCGATGGGTGCGGGCAGCGCAGGACCGATCGTCGTGGAGATCGTTGGGGGAGGCCTATGCCCAGCAGTGGGCGTCGTATGGCTGAATGATGATGATGAATATGGGTACAGTAAGATGGGAACAGCTGTCGGCCTTCATGAAGAAAGAGTTTTGGCCGAAGGGTGTCGTATATCGGCGATTCCGCGGCCGGTTACCTGACACCAGATTGCGTCACACGTCGCCGACAAGTGCAATGCGTGTAGATTAGTTATAAATAGTGTTTTATTATATTGTATGTATTTTCGTCCTTAAAGTATATATTATATGAGTGTTTTTTATATAGAATCGTATTATTATGTATGTTGGTCTATAAAGTATGTATTTATGGGTCTTTGTAACCTGAATACAAATAAATAAATAAATAAAATGGAGATGGGCAGGACACGTTGCTAGGCGGGACGACGATCGATGGACCAAGGCAGTCAGTGAGTGGTACCCGGTAGGAGCGAGACGTCCTCGAGGCAGACCACCTGCTAGATGGTCGGACGATACCGACGGGGTGGCCGGAAGATTATGGATGTGATTCGCGCAGGACGGATTGAGCTGGCGTGCAAAAGAGGAGGCCTATATGGGAGGAAAATACGAATTTCCGTACCTATATATATTCATATCAAAATGTTTCACATTGTTACTATTTTTTACACCCAATTATATTTACACACACACTCACACACACATACACAACACACACACACATACACAACATACACGCACACCCACACTCAAACACACAGAGACACACACAATTTGTGTTCCATGTACGTTCAAATACGTATTGTACTGATTTAGCTTTCTAATTCTTGTTATTTTTTCTTTTCCTTTTATTATTTTTCTTATTCAGTACAAATAGTTATTAACTACACCTTTGTCACATATTTCTAGATCGAGTCTGAGAGTGGGTCTGGGTATCCTAGTACAGCTCTCTCACAATGATCAAACACGTTGTCATTTCAACCTCTGTATGTACCTATTATAAGATCAATACCATTGTGATTGGAAATAAACGATTATTATTATTACGTTTGTAAACTTACATTATTATTTCTATTGCTTACCTACATTACTTACACACATTAAAATTACTTACATTAAAATTTTATCAGTTCTTATAGTATTTGTTTGTTTTTTCTCACAGTATGTGTTTTATATATGTGAAGTGATTGTAAATGTTTTGATTCTGTTTGTATTTGTGCTGAATAAACGTGTTATCGATATATCTATCTATACCCGGCAGTGGGTGTTAACGGGCTAAGATGGTGATGATTAGCGATATCCTGGTGTATAGTTACTAAATATCCAACTACGCTGTCTTGTATCCCGATTAGCAGTCTTTTTGAGTTATAGGCCTTCGTTTATATGAAGTTTTGGGTTCTGGACACAAGTCCGTGGTCTCGACAGTTCTGGTGATTAGCGATTGGAGCCAACGCTTGCTTGGACATCGAAAGGGGCATGTTTCCCATTCAGGTTTCATAATGTTATTTTACAGTTATGTATGTAACAAATGTTCCTTTAAAATACATACATATTTAAACCTTTTTTTCCATGTTTCAATAAACAATTTGCGGAACAAAAATTTCACTTAACCAATTTGCCCCTCTCCATTAACATGAAAAGAAAAAAAAACGCCAAGAGGCAGTTTTAAAAATTCAAATTCGCTGAAAATGGCTCGCTCCATCGGCATAGCAAATTTTAGAGTTGGTTTTTTGTTTCTGAAACCGAAGCCGAATTTCGGTTTCCTCGACCGCCGAAAACGCTACGAAAGTGGTTTTCGATGAAGTATTAAGAAAGATAAGCTTGAATTACATTTACTGTTCGTCAAATTGAAATCGGTTGACAAATAAAAGATGATTATTTGATTTTTGATTCGGGACTTAACCGTGTATAAAACAGATTTAACCGACTTTAAAAAAGGAGGAGTTTTTAGTCCCTTCGTAACAATTGTAACAATATGTCCGAAACGTCGAGGTAGTTAAAATATGTTTTACACATGATTAAGTCCCAAATTAAAAATCAAATAATGTGTGAATATCGTAAAAAGATAATGTAAATTTTAAAGCGTCTTTCGTGTGCGCTGACCAAACGATCGGATACACTTAAAAGTAGTGATCTATAAAAATGTTAGTCATTAGTACATGTACAAAAAGTCAGCCGCACAACATACCTAGTTTTTATATTTAAGCCACATTGACGGTTTTAATGATGACAATAAATTAAAAAAGTATTTGATGCAATCGTTGTATACTGAGTGGCCTAAGTAACAGGTACGAGATATTAACACCTAATTATAAAACGATTGCATACAACACTTTTTCTTCGAGTAAATAATGTAATGACGCACAACCAACATATACACACACACACAGGATAATGACCATGTATTCGTTCACACATCACATCAATACGAAAAAACTTACACAACTTTGAAAGGCATGAGAGCCGTTATAACACTCCCTTCACAGGACGACTGAGGGTCGTACCGCGACGGTTAGCACTCACTGAAAAAAATCCGCGCGTAATCGGCCCGACTTATTATGAGCACCTATCCGTTGACTTAAAAAATGAGCCTAATGATGAAACATTTGATCGTCGACTGAAAGACTTTTTGTTTGATAATGCGTATTATTCGACTGAAGAACATAGGGATATGATTTTGTAGTATATGTTGTTATTTATAGATTATTAGGTATAAATATAATTTTACAGAAATGAATAAATTACATAAACTTTATGCATACAATCATTATATTAACATAATAATTATTATATTATTTAATATGTTCCTACATTTTTTCACATAACTACATTAACTATGTTAAAATTACGTAGTATAAAACTTGTACTGGATATTTGTAATTTTTTGAAATGTAACATTTATTACTATTTGTAACGATTCTTGTGAAACAATATATTGTATATAATAATGTAAAGTTTGCAAGATAATAAATAAATCTAAATCTATACAAGTAACGCTTAATATTTCAACAAATATTTTTTTTTCATTAAGGTTTATGGCCAAGACTGTTTAGCCAATTTAACCAATCAGGAGGCAGTAGAGCATTTGAGTGGCGTCATATTTGGTATATTAATTAGCAAAAATACGAAGTTCTTTTTTTAACTATTTTTTTTTTAATAATACCAAATGACGGGAGGAACAATTCGTGCACGTGATTGTAAGCTACACGGATATTATTACGGATATTAACTGCCTCCGTGGCCGAACGGTTAACATACCGTTCATGCAGGTCGCAGAGCTCCCAGGTTCGATACCCGGGCCGAGAGAAATATTTGTATGGCCGTAGTATAGTTTGGGTATAATTTGTGGTTGTCTATGTGTGTATCCATGGCACCCGCGACACAGGGTTTCCTTAGTGCGGGGCTATGTTAAGTGTGTGCGTTATGATTATTATTATATTCAAAAGAGTTGCAGTTCCACTCTGAGCTTTGAATCGCAAAGATCTGCCACTGCGCCCGGTACCCTGAGACATAAATTGACAAGTCCCATGTGCTTGTAATTTCACCAGCACCCTTACCCTTTCGAACCGGAACGCAGTAATGCTGACATTACTGCTTGCCGGCAGAAATAGGTAAGGTAGCAGTACTTCCTTGGACGAACTCTTTCACAAGGAGCTCTACTGCTAGAACTATAATAAGTTTTTTTTAGAAATATCTCAGTTCAGTGGCGAGTACCATAGATAAATAGAATTTTGATTCAGACAGATTTTGACAGATTAATGCATAGGAGTAGAAAAAACATATTATCTTTAAGCGTTATTAGGAACAACAACGAAATTATAAAGTTATCTATAATTGTATTATGTATAATGTATAAAATCGCGGATATAGCTAGTTACATAAAAAGCCGAAACCGAAAGACGTGTCGCAACTCTAAAGAGTCTTGTGTAAATAGAGTCTTCGAGGGAAGAGGGTGGGTACGGTAATTGATATTAATTGAGGGTTCCGTCCACTTCCCAACAGGGGTCCCTTATCACTTGAAACGCAGATAGGTGTTATATTTAATAATTTAATGAGCATGGGAGCTCAGGGGCTTAACAACGACGGTGTTGAGTGGAACGTTCAGGGTTCGATGACTGGGAACGATTTATTAGAAAATAAGATTTGGTAACTGGTTTAAAATTTAGTAGCGTTGAAAATGATATTTTTGATTTTGAAATAGCGGGTTTTTACTTTAAATATCAATATTATTATTTTTTTTGGTTTGCCTCAAAGCCTGTGTTCTGAAAACTTTAGTATTTAGAAGCAGTAAACCTGTCGTGAAAGAGTATGTGCACAGAAGAACTGCCACCTTACATATTTCTGCCACCGAGTGATGTGAGCGTTACTGCGTTCCGGTTTGGAAGGGTAAGGCTCAACTCAAACTGGCGCAGATTCGAAGCTTCGCTATAGCATATTCATTTCTATTTTCCCATTATTAAGGTACAAATTACATACATACATATGTTCAGAGATTACAGTACTTCAAAATGAATACGCGTAGAGATCGCCGAACATTATCTGACCTCCTGTTTTTACGTGGTATACTAAATAATACAATTAAATGTTGCAATAATTCTGGACCAAATAAATATTAACATACCTTATAAATACCCCCGTCATAAAATAACCAAAATATTTGACCTAGCTCTGCACAGTCCACTACCTAGATTATCCTCTACTTACAACCAAATTAATGTTCAAATAGATGTAGACTTTTTCATTCTTCCCGTAATGTTTTCAAATAAACATTCTCCAATCATTTCCCTGGTAATGTCATAAGTTCTTTGTTGCTTATTATTATTTTATTACATTAAATGCTGTGTATACGTCTGTAATAGGTAGAAATATAAGTCCAATCCTAATGTAAAGTTACACTGTTATCTAAGAGTATATGTACTAATGTTGATGTACCTTATCTATGAAATAAAATAAAATAAATTTGTGGAACTAGAGGCCTCTGACTTGAGAAGGTAAGGACAACTTTGGGAAACAAAGTCAAAGTCAAATAATCATTTATTCCATAGGTAATAATTTTTTAAGCTACTGCTCGTTCACTACGCTGACTTCCCTGTGAAGAACGAGCAAGAAACTCTAGGGATTGCTCTTTTCAATTTAACTTAAATGCTATGGAACACACTTTGAATCAAATTAGTCTGGAATCTAGAGTTGTGTCGTCATCTTCATCTAACATGTAGTCTTCGATTTTGTAATATCATTTTTCAATCAAAATATTTTTAATGTAGTTATTAATTTTAACATATGCTCCAAAATCTTATTGTAAAAACGTATGCAGTTCCCCATAAAAAGAGTCGTTTACTTTGGTTAAACGAAATCGTGGTACCGTGAGTTTGGATTTTAAGGTTAATATTATGGATATCTTCTTTCTTATTGAAATTATGTATATTTTTATGGGCATGTATAATACTTGAGTAAATGTACTGTGATGCCACAGTCAAATAATCTGCCTAATAAGGCTAATCTGTCTTAAGTCTCCGTGTTGAATGTCTCAAAATTTATAATAATTTCAAGTACTTAATTCCGTAAAAAAATTGTACAACCCCTCTTGAATAAATTGTTCATAAGACTCCGCATTTTTCAGCTGAGCTCAGGGTAAAAAAGATGGCGGTACAAATTGCTTGCTTGGACAGTTCGGAGTGAGTTTATGGAGCCGTATTTTACGTGTCTGGAGACTAAATTGTAGGAATAAGGATGGCATGTTTTTTTATGTAATATAAGATAAGATAATGTGGCAAATGTAAAAGAAAATGAATTGAGAAGATATCAAATGAAGAAGTTTTAAAAAGGGTAAAGGAAGGCAAATAATAATTTATTTAACGTACATGGTTGACTTTGCTATTGACGTTGACACAGTTGTCTACCGAGAGATGGAACCTGCAAAGGGCCCGAAACGTCGGTTTGTTTGAAAAAACAAATATACGCGATTTAAATGCGGAAAAATAGTTTCATTTCATCATCATCATTATCAACCCTTTTTAAACATCCCACTGCTGGGCACGGGTCTCCTTTCAGACGAGGGTTTGGGCCACAGTCCGCCACGCTGGACTAATGCGGGTTGGTTTCATAAATGTGCTGTAGTTTAATCTACTACTAGAGAGTATATTTCGGTGAGTGTGCCCATGAACTCTATCAGCTCATCCCGCCCGCCCCCTTTTACCTTCGGACATCCAGACGTACGGCGGGATATCATCCGGTACTTGGTCGACATCGACTAAGCGCTTTTCATCATCTTTTATCATGCGCACAGCCTAGGAATGGAACTCCCTGCCTGCTACTGTGTTTCCGAGCACAAACAACCCGAGTATCTTTAAGGTGCGATGGAATAGGCATCTTCTGAGCGAGCTCGTTCCATCGTAGATCCTATCTTTGCTCCAGAGCTACGTCGTGGTCAAGAGCAAGTTCATTTGTCACGCGGGCCTGGCGTAATTAAATACAAAGTTCGGTCCACATTAATTTTGTTGTTTGTCGAAATAAAGTAGTAACGACGAAAGAACAGGTAAAGTAAAAGTGTAAAGGCCCAAACGGGCCTGTAATTTCTAGAAACAATATGCTTTATAAGAAGTTTGGTTACATGACTTTCTTTTACTTTACAAGCAGTTAGGTTATATCATTGACTTACAAATAAATGGACGACAAGTTTAACACAAAAACCACGAAAAAATGTCCCAAGTCTACCTATGTAAACGTAGTGACATGTAAAGGAATATGAAAAAGCTAAAACGTTGAATTTAAATTGTAATGTCATCGCAGTACTGTCTAATTTTGCTTGCTTCGCTGTCAGTCGAACAAACGAAGACTAAAGCGTGAATGACGCTCTGTATACGATTTTAACGCCCTATAAGTTCGGACACTTTTTAGCGCGGACCCGACGTCCATATAATTGTAAGTCAATGGGTTATATGATTTAACTAACAAGAATGTTTGTGAAGTCGAGGACGTGTGCTCGCTTCGGACATTTAGTAGAGAGTGGCGATGGAAAGAAGAAAAGTAAGTGACGGAGAAGAAAAGGAATTTAAGAACGAATCAAAGCATAATTTTTTTTAAATATTAAGTGACGGAACGAACAGTGCGCCTGATGGTAAGATAGATAGATTAGATAAAACGTTTATTTGGATCTACAGACATACATACATAACAGAAAAATATGTAATATAATAAAAAGAAAAAACCAGCAGAGTCGCAGCACTGCCGAACACCCAGTTATGTATGTGTCTTGTAGCAGTGCAAAAAGGCCATAGCTCAGCGTCGGTGTTCACTCAGGAGCAAACCGCTGATTTTCAGCTATAACCTAGAGGATGCCGTGGATTTGATAACCATTTCAACGATAAAAATTTCATGTTGTATAAATTAAACAAATAATAATTTCGAAACTAAATAAATACGGAAGAATAACTAAATAAATAAACAAACATAACAAATAAATAAACATAATCTCAGTACAGATTACTAAAAAAACCGACCTCAAACAAATTACGTCTATTTGCTAAGTTTTATTGAAATATCCCATAGTTCGCCACTATACAGGACTTGACGCTGGAGATAATAAAAATCGGTTCTCACTACTCAAAGTATATTGAGTGAAAAATGCCTTGAATGCAAGAAATAGCAAAATCACCCATTAAAGTAATTGCTCCTAAATAAAAGTTAGGCGCCATTTATAAAAGTGAATCTTCATGCGTGAACAGCCACCCTTCGAGGCGGATGATTTTCTTCAAAATGAAACGGGACCACTATGGAAGTACCCCCTTTCCAACAAAAAAAGAATCATGAAAATCGTTTCACAAATACCGGAGTTATCGCGTAACACACGTACAAAAAAAAAAGAACATACAGTCGAATTGAGAACTTCCTCCTTTTTTGAAGTCGGTTAAAAAAACAGGTAAGCTACACGCCTGTCCATAATAATGCCACAGCACTGCAACTTTACACAGAGCTTTAAACTGCAAAGATTTGTGGGGTACTGCCACTGCACCCGTCACCCTGAGGCATACGTCGACCAGTCCCATGTGCCAGCTGTTTCACCAGCACCCTTACCCTTAAAAAGCGGCAGAAATAGGTAAGTACTTCCCTGGACGAACTCTTTCACAAGGAGATCTACTGCTACTAAAAAGTAAGTGGCCAGGAATCAGAGAAAAGGGTGGTAAAAAAGTGGGATGACCTTGAAACAGGTCGCATCCTCACACATTTAGTTAAAAAGAAAACCGGACTCATTCCCTAATTTAACACCCTTTGCGGTGGAGTACTTTCTTTAAATTTGGATGGGGCCACTAACGAGGTAGGGAAACCCTGTGTCACGGGTGCCATGGACACACACAAACAACCACAAATTGCACCCAAAGTCTCCCGGCCCGGGAATCGAACCTAGGACCTCTGCGTGGCAGCCCGGCATGGTAACCGTTCGGCCACAGAGGCAGTTAAAGTTAATTTTACGCAATCCTTCGTCCTTTTAGGAACATTATTCTTACTCAATGTTTCTTTAGCATTCTCTTTGGCAATAAATTGTCTTCAGAGAAAATATGATTGGAGATTACAGCTGCGCTAAATTGCTGTAAAATACTGAAGAGGAGCTAAAAAAAAGAGATAATGGAATGAGATTGGGGGGTATATTGAAAAATTTTGTTCAATGTCAAAAAACTAACCAATCAAAAGACACCGACTGGCCAATTGGTTACTTTCGACACAATGACGTTTAATATGATGTCTTTTTTAACTAACTTCAAAAAGGAGATTCTCAATGTCACTTTTTTATTTTATTTTATAAAAAATAAGTAATATAATAATGCACACCTAAATAATGCCTATTCACTCTCGCCTTGAAAAGGCCCAAGTTATAACGTTCAGGGAACAAGTGTGTAGGCAGGGAATTCCACTCCATAGCCGTTCGCCATATAAATGGGAAGCATAACGCTTCGTGCGAATCTTCGGAATATCCACAACATAGGGGTGGAACCTAAGATTACGCCTAGTCCCCCGGTGATGGAAAGGGGAAGACGGAATTAAATCGTGTAATTCCATCTCACACTCTCCGTGATATATCCTGTAAAATACCGATAAGCTGGCAACTTTACGGCGGTGTTCAAGGCTCTGCAGCTTCGCCTCCACTAATTCCGAGTCACCTATAAACCTCCTGCCACGGTTGTCAATTGAATGCAAAGTGACCAGATGGTATGTAGTTGTAGTTGTTGGTATGTATGATATTATTACAATGATAACACTAATTTTGTTTTATTGGATTATTTTAATTTGTCGAAGAACTAAAATAATTTCAAAATTTTCATTGAATTGATATTCAATTATTTTTGTAAAATTACTCCTTACTAGTTTGTTATAATTATTAAGACAAAGATCAAACACTCACAATCATAAAGAAAAAATCCTTCGATGCGGCCGGATCGAACCTAGCACACCTGTCACGGTAAGCTAGAAGACGGCGGTCCGAATCCGGCCGGGACGAAGGAGTTTTTTCTGAGTGTTGGATCTTTATGTTAATAATTATAAAATAATTTCTTTACCCACATACTATTATAATACAATGAAAAATAAAACGTATGTGGTGCAAATTCAACGTTTACGTGTGATGGAAAATGTGAAAGAGACATTGAAAGAAGAGTGAACGCAAGGCATGAATAGTGCCTTGCATACCTTCATGGGCAGCCAGAAAGCGTCTAAAAAGGCACGATTGGCTGTGCATGGGGGGTACTGGTTCCTACACTTATGTATGGTAGTGAATGTTGGGTTTGACAGAAGAGGCATGAAAGTAGAATAAATGCAATAGAAATGAGAGCTTTGAGGAGTATACTGGAGTGACTCGGATGGATAAATTAGGGAACAGTGTGATAAGAGAGCGTTGCGGCGTGGAAGAAGATATAGTGACAAAGATAGAGAAAGGGATGCTTAGATGGTTCGGACATGTAGAGAGAATGAATGAAAGAAGAGTGACGAAACAGATTTATAAGGCGAGTGTGAGCGGGCAAGTTGGTATGGGCCGACCAAGGACAACGTATCATGACCAAATTGAGGCCATCCTAAAGAAGGGCCAGGGCAAGAGTACCCTCAACCGACGAGCGTGTATGAAAGCATTGAAGCGTGTTGATGAGGCGAAAGATGTGAGTCAGGACCGTAGCAAGTGGAAGACTGTTGTCTCTGCCTACCCCGGTGGGGAAAAGGCGTGAAGTATATGTATATGTGTAAATTCAGAAAGCACCCAAAACTAAACTTATTTTTTAACCGACTTTAAAAAAAGGAGGAGGTTCTCAATTCGACTGTATGTTTTTTTGTATGTATGTTACGCGATAACTGCGGTATTTGTGAACCGATTTTCATGATACTTTTTTTGTTGGAAAGAGGGTATCTCCGTATAGTGGTCCCATTTAATTTTGAAAAAAATCATCCACCCGTAAGAGTGGCTGATCACGCATGAAGATTCATTTTCATAAATAGCGCCTAAATTTTTTTATAAGGAGCAATTATTGTAATGGTTGATTTTGCTATTCTCTAATTCAAGGCGTTTTTCTCTCAATATACTTTGAGTAGTAAGAACAGATTTTTTATTATCTCTTGTGTCAAGTTCCGTATAGTGGCGAACTAGGTGATGAATCCGGGTTTGCTCTCTTTCCGGTAAAGATTTAAAAAAAAACTTGGCAAATACTTTTGAGGTCGGTTTTTTTTTTATCAAATTTTCAGGCGCACTCGGCCTTCCGCTCTTAAGCCTTCCGGCCTTAAGCTCCCGAAAACAAAAGGCTGCCGTAGCATTCCGGAGTTTCCCTTTATTTTCCCATCATGCCGACAACCCTATTATTTTGCAGCTAAGGTCATTTCCATTGAAATTGCACCTGTAAACTCTTAATGTTAAGGTATACTGTGCTGCCGCCTGCCATCCAGTCCCGACAGTGGGTGCCGGGCCTTAACAACCGCCTGTGGCTATAATAATTTTTTGGGGAGATGCACCGTAAAAAGAGATGTATTCGGGCTACATTTGGTTTGAAAAAAAAAAACTGTTGTCAACCACACTTTAAAAACTTACAAATATTGCCTCGTAAGTACTAATCCTTATATAATATTTGAAATTTCACTTTTCGTAAAGCGTTATCCTCATTTATTTCAATTCATCACACGGGCGCGCCGTTCTGATCACAGAACAATAAATACAGTAGAAGTGGTTATTTAGCGTCTGAAGGGTGCCAACCATAGATCTCGAAAGACCTATCTGAGTTCAAATTCTTCGTGCAAATTCTCTAGAATCCTAGAAAAATGTCTCATTGTGCTGGTTTGGTGTGCAAAAATCATAGCCGCACCAAAAATATCGCCCGTGGTGGTATTTTCGGAAGTCTTATTTTAATACATTTTTAACCGACTTCAAAAAAGGAGGAGGTTCTCAATTCGACTGTATGTTCTTTTTTTTGTATGTATGTTACGCGATAACTCCGGTATTTGTGAACCGATTTTCATGATTCTTTTTTTGTTGGAAAGGGGGTACTTCCATAGTGGTCCCATTTCATTTTGAAGGAAATCATCCACCTCTAAGGGTGGCTGTTCACGCATGAAGATTCATTTTTATAAATAGCGCCTAACTTTAATTTAGGAGCAATTACTTTTAGCAATTATTTAGTTGATTTTGCTATTTATCCAATTCAAGGCGTTTTTCCCTCGATATACTTTGAGTAGTGTCGTAGTGAGAACCTATTTTTATTATCTCCAGTATCAAGTCCTGTATAGTGGCGAACTAGGGGATATTTCAATGATACTTAGCAAATAGACGTAATTCCACGTACTTTTGAGGTCGGTTTTTTTAGTACTGAAATTATCAATTTTCTGTTTATCGAAATATTTTTTTGTTACAAGAAATGAAAGTAAAGCTTATATACCCCTGCAATTCAGTCGCTTCTTCTTTGGAGAACTAAATCAGTAACTCTAATTCGTTCTCGTTTAGCAATTAACTGCTAGAAGGCAACACATTCATCGCAATTTCAATATAATATCAAGACGTCAAAAACAAACGTCAAACAACGTCAAAAAAAGTGCAATTGTAATGGCTGCGAAAGATTATAACAAACTTTCACGTGAAATTAGGACTTGCAATAATAGTGCAGAATTCAAAAAATAAATATTAAATGAATTAATAATAAATATTATACAAAATCAAAGCACTTGTGTGATGGAAATCAGAAACAACAACGTTACCACAAACACCCAGATCAGAGACAATATAGAAAAGTTATATTTCTTCGGTTGGGGATAGAATCCGAGACCAATATCTTTCGTTTTAGCTTGAAAGCATTTCACGATGGAACTAATCTACGGGACACTTGTGTGGAATCACAGACTTACATAAGAGGGGGCGCGAGAAAACAATTCACCGTAGGGTGACTGTTATTTGTGAAATTTCAGGAAATTTGCGATATTTTAGTAGCAGTACAACTCCGTGTGAAAGAGTTCGTCCAGGGAAGTACTGCGACCTTTCCTATTTCTGCCGCCAAGCAGTAATGTCAGCATTACTGTGTTCCGGTTTTGAAGGGTAAGGGTGCTGGTGAAATTACAGGCACATGGGACTTGTCAAGTTATGTCTCAGGGTGACGGGCGCAGTGGTAATGCCCCTCAGATCTTTGCAATTTAAAGCTCTGAGTGGCGCAACTGTTATGGACAGGTGTGTCGCTTACCATCAGGCGCACGACTTGTTCGTCCATCACTTGATGTTATTTAAAAAAAATCAGGACGAAAGATAAAACGATTATTATATATATAAAATGAAAGTTTAACGTTTTTTCTGTGATATCAAATGACGGGATGAACAAGTCGTGCGCCTGGTGGTAAGCGACACACCTGTCTGTAGCAGTTGCAGTGCCATTCAGAACTTTAAATCGCAAAGATCCGAGGGGCAGGGCACAAGCTGACAAGTTCCAAGTGACTGTAAGTTCACCATTAACCTTTAAAACAGGAACGCAGTAATATGAGCATTAACTGTCTGACGGCAGAATTTTCCTGGGCACACTCTTTCACAAGTGTTAGCGTACTGTGACATTATTTTATTTTATTCTGTTAGAAAACTTACTTTGCGTCATTAAGTATTAGTTTCATCGACATAAGAAATAAACCGATATCAACGGAACGCTGACAGGCGTCCGCCATTACGAAAAGCATCCTTGACCAGAACAGACGTGTTTTTGTTTTGTTTGTATTGGATATTACATAATTTATATAACAGTCACTGGAGTCTCATTTCTATGTCTAGTTGGAAAATCTCATACAAGGAGCTCTACTGCTACTAAAAAGAGAAGCGGTATTTATTGCTACTTAATTTACTATTTCTTTATTTCAGACAATCTCGGCGGCGCAATGGTTAGCACCGGATGAAGAGGTTCTACAATCGATTCCCGTTAGAACTAACTTGCGAAACGAACTTTCTTGAATTGCGAAGACATTGTTCTTAAGGCGAAATGTATATACTTATATAACCGCTCACGCGATGCGCTCATCCTACCGCATAATGGCGGCTATTTGGTTTCGCAAATTAGAAAAGGATTCAGTTTAAATACAAGTTTTTATAAATAAAAATTATTATTCTGCATTGCTAAATAAATACCCTCCGTACTACCAACAAAAACATCTCAAATAAAATGCAGTAATACACCGCAAATCCTGCACATAAAAAGCACTAATGAAATTTTTGGTGTACTTGGGTAAATATGATAATATTCCGTTTGAGTGGTCCTAACGTTTACCATGAAATTACTCCTTAAAGTATAGTTTATAAACATTTATATTCAGGGTAAACTTAAAAAACGCTACTTACATTACGTTTTCCATAAATAAACACCGAAATAACCAGCCCAAACAATAACACGATTGTCGTGACGTATTTTTGAAGTTGTTTATTTTTTTTAAATGACAGACCCAGGCATTAAAAACTTTATGGTTTGCTAGAGTAGTTATCGAAATAGCAATTAGTATTAGTTCTTTTACCTGTTATAACTTCGATACCCGATAAATCGGTATAAAATCATCACCGGCACCTCTAG
>NW_020654299.1:0-10122 GCF_003589595.1 Hyposmocoma kahamanoa
CGAACGAACGAACGAACGAACGAACGAACGAACGAACGAACGAACGAACGAACGAACGAACGAACGAACGAACGAACGAACGAACGAACGAACGAACGAACGAACGAACGAACGAACGAACGAACGAACGAACGAACGAACGAACGAACGAACGAACGAACGAACGAACGAACGAACGAACGAACGAACAGAATATCGAGTTCTTAAGTTTTCGCGTTTGTTACACATAGAAAATGAAACTATTTTTCAGATTCTAAATAACGTATAATTGTTTTGTTTTTTAAACAAAAAAACAACGTTTTGGGCCCGAAACTTGCAGATGCCATCCATGGTCTGGGCTGACTGAGATGGTATAAAGTCCTCAACCATATCTGTGTCGCCATGTGCCGCCAAGCAGTAATGTCAGCATTACTGTGTTCCCGTTTTGAAGGGTAAGTAAGGGTGCTGGTGACATTACAGGAACATGGGTCAACTTATGTCTTAGGGTGACAGGCACAGTGTAGTGCCCCTCAGATCTTTGCAATTTAAAGCTCTAAGTAGCATCGTAGCTGTTACGGACAGGCATGTAGCTTACCATCAGGCACACGACTTGTTCGTCTCTTCAATTGACGTTAAAAAAAGACTATTATTATACAAATCACCCTATTTTTTTGAATAATATGAACTTTAATTAAATTAAATTTATTATTGCTTAATAATGGAAATTGAACGTAATAAATACCTGGACCTGTAAAGGGCCCCAGACGTTGGTTTGTTTGAAAAAACAAATATGTATACGCGATTTAAATTCGAAACAATACTAATAACTTGAATTTTTAGGACACCTTACAAGTGGAAGTATGTTTCTCAAGTAACTATTTTCGTAAAACGAAACTTACAGATAACTTAGTTTCAGTCCTTCCGTCCATTTCAGAATGTTGGGCCCACTAATAAATAGGATGAAGACAGAATGGAAAATATAACCTGTATTAGAGATAAGTAATTTTGTCCCAATATACCTCTTTTGGGACAAAATTACTTATTTCGTCCACTTAAGATTTTGTTCAAGGCGTTTCGCAAAAATTAAATTAGGAAAATCTTTTTACGTACTTGCCTTTTTAAGGTACTTACTTAGGTAGGTAGGTATTGCTTATACTTAAATATTTTTCTATATTGTATTTACATGTATCATAGTAGCAGCAGAACTTTCTGTGAAAGAGTTTGTTCAGGGAAATACTGCCACCATGACTATTTCCGCCACTAAGCAGTAATGTGACTATTAATGCGTTCCGATTTTGAAGGTGAAATTTCAGGCACATTGAACTTGTCAACTTATGTCTCAGAGTGACGGGCACAGTGGCAGTGCCCGCTGCAACTGTTATGGACAAGAGTGTCGCTTACCACCAGGTGTACGACTATTGTTCGTCCCGTCACTCGGTATCTTACAAAAAAGAACTGTACTGGGTTAAACCATACACGTACAACAGCATGTCTCCTTTAATATTTCAGCAAGGAATATTAACTTATAAATGACAATTTCAGCATTTTCAAAATAGTAACTTCTCGAATTTGTAGACCTTGTGGTCATCAGTTATGATATACGACATAATCATCATATTTGAAGCTTTACACTTTTCATTTACAATCTAAATTTGCTTACATATCATCACTCGTTAGGGAGACTCTATGAAGTTTCACCAGCTTTGTTCTTGGTGTACTATTCCTGTTTTCTTTACTCGCCTCAGTTCTTATGCACGCTTGTCTTTTCAACATATTCTTACAAGCATTTTAGTGGCTTTATATACATATATAACGTATATACTTACATCGTCGAGACTCTATCAGTACCGCTTAATATCGTTAAATTTGAAAATTTATTTATTATTTTGACTTCTAGTCAAATTTTGTAAATTAATACCATTAAATTTTACTTTGCCTTTGGACCAACTATACGCACAGAGCCATCAGCGCCCTGCGAGTAGAATATAACAATGGTTTTCGTATGTTGTTGGGGCTGCCACGGTTCTGCAGCGCGTCAGGCATGTTTGCACAGGCTCGCACTGATGACTTTTATGCCATTGTGCGCAAAAAGTCGGCCTCACTGCTCTGCAGACTGCGAGCCAGCTCCAACCCAATACTGAAAACCATTGCCAGGAGAATTGACTCTCCCTTTATGCGGCAACTTTTTTCGCCTCGTTTTTAATTGCCTCAAATGTTCATGTTTTTATTTTAATTTAAATTTAATAATGTTTAGATTTAGTGCCTACTAACATAATTTTTAAGAATAAAATTGTTACTAACACATGTGGACTAAATAGTTGTCTGAATTAAATATATTATTATTATTATTATATTATTATTATTATTTTACCCAAGTAACTATCACCACGCGTAAATTACTAACCGACTTATTAAATCCATGTGCCCATGTGGTATTTAAAAAAAACATGTTGCACCTAGTTTAGTCTGTTTTTTTGAGCAAAATTATTTATTATATATTCCATATAATGGTAATAATAATAATAACGTACACACTCAACATGGCCCCGCACTAGGGAAACCCTGTGTCGCACACATATATAGACAATCACAAATTATACCCAAACTCACGAGATAAACAAAATGTAGGCCATACAAATATTTCTCCCGGCCCAAGAATCGAGTCAGTGACCTCTGCTTGGCAATCCGGCATGGTAACCGTTTGGCCACGGAGGCAGTTATGCCTGGAGGCAGCATAATATACATTTAATATGTTTGGATGCCTAATGTTTAGCCGGACACATTGAAACTGCTTGTTTTTCACAAATAAATGTCTTATTAATTATTAAGGTTTTTTTTGTGATATCAAGAGACGCGACGCAGTTGCAGTGCTACGAAGAGCTTTAAATCACAAAGATCTGAGGTGCCCATCTGCCATTGCACCCGTCACCCTGAGACATAAGTTGACAAGTCCCATGTGCCTGTAACGCCCACTATTACCTTTCAGAACCGGAAGAAAGTAATGCTCACATTACTGCTTGGCAGCCGAAGTAGGTACGGTGGCAGTACTTCCTTGGACTAACTCTTTTACAAGGAGCTATGCTGCTACTAAATGATTATGATAAGTAGACGTATTTCTATCAATATCAATATTAAACAACGAGCCCTTGAAAGCTTTATTAATCTACGGAACAAAAGTATTGTATAGAATTTATAAGGAAAACCGATCGTGCTTTTATTGCTTTAATGCAATATCTTAAATGTAATATAATAAATAATCGTTTACAATGGAGCAAAGGGTTAATTTTGAAGCGTGTGACTTTGTTATTGGCCGTGAGTCATATTGGGCTGTAGGAACCCCGACTTCGCTAATAATAGCCGCCGTTCCTTCTCAGGTTTCGTGCTAAAAGTTTTAATAAATTTGGGAAGATTGCCTTTATAACACAGTGCATTTTCCTCTCGAAAAAGGAAGTTTTGCGAATTAATATGAATAGTTCCTAAAGCCACTTCATAACCACATGGCAGAAACACAGCTGTGGCCGTTGCGATATGTACTTCTACGTCTATAAACATCTTTTGAAACACCTGTACAGAAAACACGGAACTGAGAGTGTTTTGCTTGCCCTACAGTTTATAAAGTGGAAATATGTTAAAGATTTTCGTCAAGCTCTATCAAATGACGATATTTTCGATGAGAATTTTAGAAATGATGGTAACGTTGATGAATTAACATCTTCTGGCTTTATACTGGCGAAGGATGTGATTGCTAGAACCATAAGAAATCTAAACAAAATGATACTAGGTACAATACCTAAGACAAAACGTTTCCAAAGCAACTGTTATGCAATTTGTGCAAAAGTTTTTAGTAAAATACTTAATCGATATCAATCCCTTCCCTCGGGTATATCAAAAACGGGATCTGCGCATATAGCTTTTAGAAATGTGAGGATGGTTCACCACCATGATAATTCAATTGTTTTTTGTGAAATTATTCCATTAGTTTGTTATAATTATTAATACAAAGATCGAACACTGAGAAAAAAATTCTTCGATCCGGCTGGATTCGAACCAACGTCTCCTAGCAAACCGCCAACTAAGCCACGGAACGAACCAGCGGACCTTAGGAATTTTTCCATGTGCTCGTTACAGACCTTTGTCTTAGTTTTGTAACAACTTTTTTACCGTAGCGCCATCTATAAGAAATCTTATTTATTCACTCAGCCAGGTACCTTTACAGCTACCAGTAGCTGACTAAAGATGTCGCTTTAAACATTGTAATGAAGTTTATTCCATCAATATCTTAATGGACTAAGTCTTCCAATTTCAATTTACCACCAATGTTTACAATGTACTCACCCTGTTAAAAGTAAATAAATGTTTTTTTTTATCTGGTGACTACAGTGATATGTCTTGTTAATAAATGTCCAATATGACCTTCATCTTGCTGTATGAATGTACGGACGCGTTTCAGCACACCTGTTTAGTGGCTTTAGACAAAGACGTGTGAAAGTGTTGTTGAAATGGTATTGAACGGCGATTTCTATATGGTGTATGAGAAAAATCCATTGGTATCACATCGGGTGAATGTGGTGGCCATTTTATGATTATCATCACGGAAGTAAAAAGAAAGTGGAAATGGCATCAAGCGACATTAGTATCAGAACCGGTGTCGCCACTCACACATTTTTGAAAATGTAATCTTACATTACTACTAAGATTACTATTATATATATTAGGATTAAGATAACCAAATTAGACAATAGTAACAAAGTTTTGGTAAAAAAATTCAATCATAATTGAATCCTATAAACATCAGCTTGGAACAAAAGCAAAAAGGTGACAATCTATAGACAGGGATGTGACATTTAATTGATATCGACATTCGTTTAATAACTAGCGGAATATTGAACTAAGGCATTGCCGTATACTTATTATTATTAGCATTAACCAAGGAGTATACTAGTAGTAACGCCATTTAAAGCAATTTCCTCGAGAACTAGAGTAGCTGACTTTTACACGCACACATTTGTTACCAAATACGCATAAGATTTTACTACACACTTATATTAATACGCAGGTGTGCGTATACATAGCTACGAGCACAGTATTAATGATTTATTGCACTGTCATCGTACTTTCAACATATTAGATTTCAAGTCTATCGCATCACGGAAGGGTTGAATATTAAAACATAGTCATCATAAAAATCTTTATTCTCCCTGATATATATTATATATTTGTTCAACAATTACCTCATTCTGAACTGACTGCCTTCTGACCTTCAGCGACGATAAGCTTGTCAAGAAAATGAAGATACTTACGAAGCGAATCATTTGTTTCAAGAAAACTTGACGAAAAATAACTGACAAAGCTTCAAAAATGTTTTTACATTTAGATATGGTCTATAAATTGCGAAGGCGACTCTGGGTTTCATGTCATATATTACCTGATTAACCAAATTATTTATTTCTTTTGTCGGAATTGCCCCAGCTTTTGGAATATTTCTATTGTTATTCATAGGTATATAATCTGATGTCATAAAAGGATTATAGCAAATGGTGCTACATTTAGTAAATACCCAGTTTTTCTGCCTGTTGCTTCAGCCCATTTCTCATTTAAAAAGGATCCGACGGGAAACTAAAAAAAAACAAAACAAAAACTGCAAAAAAGAATAATGCCTGTGATAAAACTAAGAACTTAAGCGGATGAAGGTGACGCATAGTAAGTAAGTTAGGAATCATATACACCAGGGACTGAAAATCTCCTTACTCATGAAGTCTTCATTTGATACTCCACGAGCTTACATGCATGGTAAAATTATCGATACTGTACCTCTCCTATCTATATTTCTTTTTTCTATTAATACGTCGTTTTTAAATTGAATATAAAAAAACTTAAATTAATTCGTATTGTTAACTATAGTTATAGTTGACAATATGCACGCTATAATGAGCGTTGGGATAAAACATTAAAGCAATCAAAATTGTTAGCTTTTAAATACCTGTATGCTTACACATTGGTACCGCTGCAATAAAAATAATGTTTAACTAAACCTAAACCGGGATTTTAAATACAGAGTTTCTACTTATCGATAATATAGTTACAACACGCGGACCCAGTACCAAATGGAGTACGTCGCTAGTGCAAGCGATTAATTGAGCGTTACTTGGTACTTGGTACTTGGTGCAACGGGCTGGTATCCGCAACTCGACGACAAAGCGCCTATTTTGCGTGTGGTGGGTGCAGGGTCCTACTCGTGCCACCCAAGCTCCTCCAGGAATCTCAGCAGCCTCCTTGGTTTGCTGAAGACTTCGGGGAGCGACCTTGGCACTCCAAGGTATTTTGCCCTGTAGTTGGCCACGCCGGAGCACTGAAGTAGGATGTGCGCAGCCGTTTCCTCCCCCTCCATGCACGCTCTGCATAGAGGGCTGTCTGTGATACCTAAATTGAAAAGGTGTTTATTATATGGACCATGACCCGTTAGGGCGGCAGTTAGAGTGCGAAGCTCTTGCCTTTTAAGTTTAATTGGTATTCGAGATAGACTGGCATTGAG
The DNA here is from genome assembly GCF_003589595.1 of Hyposmocoma kahamanoa. Taxonomy (NCBI): domain Eukaryota; kingdom Metazoa; phylum Arthropoda; class Insecta; order Lepidoptera; family Cosmopterigidae; genus Hyposmocoma; species Hyposmocoma kahamanoa. The sequence continues at coordinate 6,512 of NW_020654299.1, forward strand.
CGTTGGGAGTGCTTCCCTCGCCTGTCTACAAACCGTAAGGGTGGTCCATGTATTATTATGTGAAGATTTTGTACCTTTGTGTATAGTTGTTCTAGACCATTGGGAGGGGAGGGACACTATCGGTTCTGGTCCTACAGCGTCCGTCTCCGACCCTTTCCTGGCTAGTTCATCTGCTGCATCATTGCCACGTGAGCCGCTGTGTCCTTTAATCCACTGAAGAGTTACGTGGTTTTGTATACATACCTCCATGAGTGCTTGATGGCATTCGTAAATGAGCCCTGAGTTTATGTCATAGCTATTCAGTGCTTGAAGTACTGACATACTGTCGGAGAGTATTCGAATGGAGTAGTTCTTTACTCTTCTCGCTATGATTGCTTCTGCTGCCAACTTGATGCCCATGCATTCAGCCTGGAATACTGTGTTGTGGTCACCAAGCGGTGCTGATATCCTGATATTGAGGTCTTCTGAGAATACCCCAGTACCTGTTCCTGAGTTTGTTTTAGATCCGTCGGTGAAGACTCGGACCTCTCTGGGGTTCAGTCCTTCGTTGGGATCTTCAAATAATTGTATCTTATATTTCTTGTCAAAGATGTATTGTTTTGGGATCCTATCCACAACCGCCTCCAGTAGCGGTTCCTCATTGACAGACTTGTAGAGGATTTCTGTATGTGGGGTCCTCATGTGCTTCCAGAGGCCGGCTCTGTTTAGACGCACTGCTGTTGACGCCGCTTCCTGTCTGATGAACAGTGGGAGGGGTCGAAGGTCCAGCATCGCTTCGAGGGCTGCAGTTGGAGTTGTCCTCATGCAGCCCGTCGTCGCCATGCACGCTAGTCTTTGGAATTTGTCCAGTTTGTCGGTTGCGGTCGTCAGCTTGGTTCGTGGCCACCATACTATCGCGCCGTAACTGATCATGGGTCTTATCACCGCAGTGTAGAGCCATAGTGTAATCTTGGGTGAAAGTCCCCATTGTTTACCCACCATTCTATGGCACTGCCAGAAGGTGATAGTGGCTTTTTTAATTTTGTTGTCCATATGTTTGTTCCAGTTCAACTTGTTGTCCAGTATTACTCCCAAGTACTTGACTTCGGTTGATATCTGTAGTTCTGTGCTGAAGAGTTTGGGTAATCGGTAGTTACCTAGTAGTCGTTTGTTGGTAAACATTACTAGTTCCGTCTTTGTTGGATTTACCGATAGTTCATATGCTCTGCACCATCTTTCCACAATTCGGAGAGCCGCTTGTGTAATGTCGCAAAGTGTGTTGGCATAGTTTCCTGTTACCAGTATAGCTATGTCATCAGCATATCCTATTGTATAGAAATGTTCTTTGTTGAGTTTAATGATAAGGTCATTTACGACCATGTTCCACAGCAGAGGCGACAATACCCCTCCTTGAGGGCACCCCTTCGCTACTATTGCCCATGGGGTCTCATTTGCTGTTGTTTTTATTGTTCTTTGTTTCAGCATGTTGCTAATCCAGCTAATTAGCACTTCATCTACGTTGTGTCTTCTCATTGCTGATTGTATGCTGGAGAAGTTCGTTTTATCGAAGGCTCCTTCAATATCTATAAAGGTGCCTAGGCAGATTGCTTTGTCTTTAAGGGCCACTTCTATCTTGCCCACAACGGCGTGTAGGGCCGATTCAGTGGATTTGCCTTGGCTGTATGCATGTTGGTTACCATGTAATGGAATGTTCTTAAGTGCTCCATCCCTCAGTTCTCTGTCACATAGCCTTTCCAATGTCTTCAAGAAGAATGATGTGAGGCTAATAGGTCTGAAGGACTTCGCGTCAGTGTAGTCGGGTTTTCCTGGTTTCGGTATAAATATGACTTTTACCTCTCGCCAGCTGTGGGGCACATAGCTGAATGCTAGACAGGCCCGAAAGATGTTGACCAGGTGCTGGACCAGTGTGTCCCCGCCCCATTGTAGGAGTGCAGGGAATACTCCATCTTGGCCCGGAGCTTTGTATGGTTCAAAGGTGTTTACTGCCCATTTTGTCTTTTCGTATGTCACTACTTGTTCTGCGTATCGCCAGTTATGGATCGATGTAGTGTAGTTCATTTCTACACACCTGTCGTCTTGGACGAACCTACATCCTGGGAAATGTACTTCCAGTAGGGTTCTTTCCGTTTCCGCAGGGGAGGTTGTGTATGTGTGATCTATTTTGCGTATTGAACCTAGCTCAGTTGAATGTGAGTTGCCTAGGATTTTCCTTATTCTGTTTGCTTGTGCGCTAGACGTGATGTTCCCGCAGTAGCCTCGCCATGACGCGGAGCTCCTGAACCGTATGCGCTTTTTTAGTTTGGATTTGGCCGTCTTGTAGTTTTCCCAATCCTCATCCGCGCATGTGTTCATTGCTCTATTGAACTGTCTCCTTACCCTTCTTCGTAGCCTCTCAAGCTCAGGCCCCCACCAGTGCTGGCCTTGTCGCGGGGCTGCGTCACTCAGTGGGCATGCGGAGTTATAGCTGTTCAATATGTTTGATGTTAGTTCTTTAACCTGTGTTTCTATCTGTGCTGTGCCCAGTAGTCTTCCCGGTGCTCCCGGTTCTCCCAGGTTCTGGTGCAGTTTGACCGTGTATAATTTACGATCGGTTTTTCTGGGATTCCGTTTCGGTTGTTGTTCTTTAATGGCTGTTTCTAGGCTGAATCTTATCCATCTGTGGTCCGAGAAGGATGCTTCTTCGGACACGTGCCAGTTGTGGATAAGGTCCACTGCTCCTTCTGACGCTAGGGTTAGGTCTATAATAGTTCTACATCTTTTATTTATAAAAGTTGGTACTATACCTTTATTAAGGATTTGAAGGTTAGTTGTGAATAAGTATTCTGTTAGGTTCTTACCTCTATCATTTGCGAGATCCATGCCCCACAACGGATGGTGGGCATTGGAGTCAGTAGCCACGACGATATTCTGGCCGTTCTGCTCGCAGTAGTTGATTAGCTGAACCATTTCCTGCGGTGGTGGCACATCAGTCTCCGCCATATAGACAGAGGCGAGCACCACTTCAGGCAGACCCGTGGCCGCGTCTGCTAAAAGCTGTACGGCACACAGGTCTCTGGAACAGAATTCAGTTAGTGGCTGTACATGTAAGTTATTCGAGTAATATATGCAAGTTCTAGGTTTATCTGAGATGGTAGTCGATAGTAGCTTACCTCTCAGGTGTGAGAGTCCATTTATTTGACCACGGGCACTAATCCACGGTTCCTGGATTAGTGCCATGGCTGTGTTGTTAGCCTCCAACCATTTCCGGAGCTGAACCGTTGCGGCCTGGCTGTGGTGGAGGTTGCTCTGGACGATGTGTAGTTTACTGAGCGAGGGGGAAACCGCCATCAGAAGATAGCAGCTCCTCGTCCACGTCCTCGCTCAGTCGGTTAATTGAGCGTTATTAGAATTGTTCTTTTGACAGCGGCAATGGCGAGCAACCAATGTATATTGTTATTACCGGATTACCACAACATATTCGTATTTCGAAATATTAATCATGTATTGTTCAAAATATTAGGAAATACGGAAATTCGGTTATCATACTGACAATAACAAATAAGAATCCATTGACTTACAATTATATTTAGTAGCAGTAGAGCTCCTTGTGAAAGAGCTCGTCCAGGGAAGTA
>NW_020654300.1:0-466 GCF_003589595.1 Hyposmocoma kahamanoa
TCTATAACAAGATTCCGGTTGATATACAAAATTTGCCTTTCACGAGGCTTAAAACTATAGTGAAACAAAAACTTTATACTAAAGGTTATTATACAACTTCTGCGTACTTGGACGACAAAAATCCGTGGTAGTACCCGTTTAGCTCATGGAGGTAGTCTCGATCTCTGATGTTTCAAATAAAAAAAATATTGTAAATGTTATTTACGAAGAGCAACCCCTAAAGTTTCTTGCTCATTCTTCTCAGGGGAATCTGCCTTACGAATGAGCGGTAAAGTTTAACCATTGTGACGATTTCAAGTGTAATAATTCTTACCTATGAAATAAAGATTATTTTAAATTTGAATTTGAATTTGAACTCATTTACAAGCTCTGTTGGTATTAAAATATATAATGGTTCAATTTTTTTTATTATTGATTGTATTAGGAAGTTTCAGAAATAAAATTCCAACTCCTTGTGTTCTTCGTT
>NW_020654300.1:476-11086 GCF_003589595.1 Hyposmocoma kahamanoa
GACTCCAACAAACAGAATGTCGAGCACTCGAGTATCACAAATTAAGACACACGTTAAGACATACACACGTACACGACAAGACGTTAGCAGTATGGTCGGAGCTTTTTGGTAGGGCTGCATTTTTGGCGCCACCAATATAGTGTATTGTGGCGCCATCAACTAAAGCTACTGGCGCTACCAACCTAACAATGTAGCAACGGAAACAATGCTCATACTCTTTAATATAAGTAGTGCTCTAATATTACAAAAATATAATTACAATAGGACAAAATTATTTATATATCTAATATGTCGCTTACAACTGGGGTCAACAAACAGTTACACGTTGGAATTTTTTTTAATAATAACGCACACACTCAACATAGCCCCCCTAGGGAAGCCCTGGGTCGCGGATGCCATGGACATACACATAGACAACCACAAATTACACCCAATCTCACGAGAGAAATAAATGTAGGCCGTACAAATATTTCTCCCGGCCCGGGAATCGAACCCGGGGACCTCTGCGTGGCAATCCGGTATGGTAACCGTTCGGCCACGGAGGCAGTTGACATATAACTAACAAAACGATGGTTTACTATCTCAAACTCGTATCATAATAATCTCAGTACAGTAAAAAAACCGACCTCAAAAGTACGTGGAATTACGTCTATTTGCTAAGTTTTATTGAAATATCCCCCAGTTCGCCACTATACAGGACTTGACAATGGAGATAATAAAAATAGGTTCTCACTCATTGACTTAGAAATAAATGGACGACGGGTCTAATACAAAAACCACGAAAAAAATGTCCCAAGTCAACCTATTCGAAATTTAAATTGTAATGTCATCGCAGTATCGCGCTGTCTGTCGAACAAATGAAGACTAAAGCGGAGTGTCGCGCTCTGTATACGATTTTAGCGCCTTAAAAGTGCGGACACTTTTTAGCGCGGACCCGACGTCCATATAATTGTAAGTCAATGTTCTCACTACTCAAAGTATATCGACAGAAAAACGCCTTGAATTGGAGAACTAGCAAAATCAACCATTAAAGTAATTGCTCCTAAATTAATGTTAGGCGCTATTTATGAAAATGAATCTTCATGCGTGAATAGCCACCCTTCGAGGTGGATGACTTTCTTCAAAATGAAATGGGACCACTATGGAAGTACCCCCTTTCCAACAAAAAAGAATCATGAAAATCGGTTCACAAATACCGAAGTTATCGCGTAACATACATACAAAAATAAAACATACAGTCGAATTGAGAACCTCCTCCTTTTTTGAAGTTGGTTAAAAAGAGCGATTATTCAGGAGATGGCGAAACTCATTATTTATTTTAAATTTCTTATCAAGGGTGTTAATTTTGGGTGCATTACTTTAAGAATAAGTAAAAGCCCGTGTATAGAAGGAAATGTGGTGTGAAATCAGCCTGCAAAATTTGTATATACGATCCATTTTTTGCATTTCAGTAGCCTTAAGATACGAGTTTGAGAAAGTAAGGGCGACGAAATAGTGACTTAATGAGTAACAAACACCGTTAACCACAGATTACAATCTGGTTGGTGGTTAACACAGATTACAACAGCTTTCCGATTTTAGTAAATACTACTGCGCTCCTAATTCGTTGGTGTCCCTACTCACAAATAATGCCAACACTAAATCAGTAGCACATATAGTAGTATAATTATGGAGGTATGCATATCACCCTTACAAAAGATACACCGATCGATGAGAGCATTTACGACAATATGCATACTTTAAATGTTGATAATTCGTCCAAGCCAATATATCCACTAGAGAAAACATCTCGTACATGTACACACATACACCAATATAACTAATTGTGACATATATATATCGTCTTTCTTTTGACGTAAGTAGAATTTGATCTTTGAACTAAAAGTGTTTATAAGTAATTGCCCACTGGTTAAGGAAATTTATTTGTTAAATGATTTTTAAATTGGTTGATAATCAACTTTTTCAAAATCTATCAAGACATAGCTTGTATATTAATAATATACAAACTATGTCTATTGTATATTAATATTAATAATAATAATAATTTAATATTCCAAAAAATATTTACCTGTCTTTTTGTGGTTTTTATAATTTAGTTTTGTTTATATTTGAAGCAATAAAGAGAGAAGCTTTTTATAAATTAAACGGATTTTTTTACTGATATCAATTTCAACAATTAACACACAGACTACATTTATCGACGTCAAATTTCATATTGTTTACATGTAATGGTTATATTTAGTTCGTTCTTTATGGATGCGAATCATGGGCCATAAAAGAAGACCTCAGGAAGAAACTTGAAGAGTATGGTGCTGTCGTAGAATGCTCCGCATCAGTTGGACGGACAAAGTCACGAATGTTGAGGTCCATAAACGTATGGCGAAGAAGGTAGAGTTGGTACGCACTGTCAAGCAGTGGGTGGTTGCCTATTTGGGTCATGTACTGCGACATAACAGATATCACCTATTGCACACTATAATGATGGCCAAAGTACCTGGGAAGCGAAAGGTTGGAAGAAGGAAAATGTCATGGCTTCGTAACATCAGGGAGTGGACCGACATCAAGACCGTGGAACAACTGTTCAGGCTAGCACTGGACAAAGAATGGTATAAAAAACTAACAGCCGATCTTCAATAATGAAGAGGCACTTGAAGAAGAAGAAGAATGGTTATTATATATTATTATTTTTGACTTAGGCATGAAATGTGATATTATTTACTGCCTCTGTGGCCGAACTGTTACCATGCCGGACTGCCACGCAGAGGTCCCAGGTTCGATTCCCGGGCCGGGAGAAATATTTGTATGGCCTACATTTATTTCTCTCGTGAGTTTGGGTGTAATTTGTGGTTGTCTATGTGTGTCCATGGCACCCGCGACACAGGGTTTCCCTAGTGCGGGGCTATGTTGAGTGTGTGCGTTATTATTATTATTATTATTTCCTTGACATTAATTATATAAGCTGTGGTTATTATTATTTGACATAAGCATGAATATTTGTATGTGCTCTCCCATATATTGCAGCGCCCCAGCGGGGTGCTACATGTCTAAGGGACAATTTAAATGTATTCTAGATCTAAGGAAACCACGTAGAAATGCAATAAATATCGCACTGTTCATACAATAGTGTGTTAATTCAAAAAGTGCATTTTCTCAGAATCGACAAAAAACGAATTACTCGCTTCCCGTGAAAGAACTGTGTTTGTTAAAAATAAAAGAAAAAACGTAATTTCAGATTTTTGAATAAGGACTATTTTGGCCAGAATTAGACATCACATAAAGCGTATCTCATTTTCAGTTAAGTAGATGTATTCTAGTTGCTTTTTACAATGTTCTAACGACGGTTTCATTGACGTGTAGAGAATCAAATTCTGCGTTTAACTATGGTATAATCTTGGGTGTCACAAACCTCGAGTTATAACACTATTGTAATAGCAGTGCGATATATCGACCCCTCCTACGTAAAGTATCGTATGTCCAAATTACCAAGTTTACATCCACTGAAATATTACATACACGTGACTTTAGCATTTCACAATATATATTGTGGTTGTTCATCTAGCCGATATCTAGGATTATATCAAACTCTGTGTGAGTTTTGCCGTTATGCTAAAGTCGCGTGTTATATTCATTTCAGTGAATTCAAAACTTTATAACGCTCCCCTGTAAACATGGCAATTTCGACATACGACACTTTACGTAGGAGGGGTCGATATGTTAATAACAATAATAATAACGCACACACAACATAGCCCCGCACTAGGGAAACCCTGTGTCGCGGGTGCCATGGACACACATAGACAACCACAAATTCACCCAAACTCACGAGAGAAATAATTGTAGGCCATACAAATATTTCTCCCGGCCTGGGAATCGAACCTGGGACCTCTGCGTGACAGTCCGTCATGGTAACCGTTCGACCACGGAGGCAGTTAAATGTTAGATGTAAATGTTAAATGTAAAGTTAAATATATTAATATGAATATGAGATTTTTACTTATTTTATTATTGTAATTAACTTTTATTGAATGTCAGAATGTTTCATCGGCATGACATTCAATTATTTTTTTGTGAAATTACTCCACTCAGAAAAAATTCCTTCGATCCGGTCGGATTCGAACCAACGTCTTCTTGCATACCGTGCCAGACGCTATACCAACTAAGCCACGGAACGACTAAAAAGTCGTTGGAAGACCAAGTACAAAGACACGACGCAAGCACATAGAAGAATTCGTGAGGTCCGTTAGTTCGTTCCGTGGCTTAGTTGGTATAGCGTCTGGCACGGTATGCAAGAAGACGTCGGTTCGAATCCGACCGGATCGAAGGAATTTTTTCTGAGTGTTCGATCTTTGTATTAATAATTATAACAAACTAGTGGAGTAATTTCACAAAAAATAATTGAATATCAATTCAATAAAAATTTAATTATTACTCCACTAGTTTGTTATAATTATTAAACAAAGATGGAACAGTTAGAAAAAATCACTTCTATCCGGTTGGATTCGAATAAACGTCTCCCTGCAAACCGAGCTAGACGCTATGCCAACTAAGCCGCGGAACGAACCAACGGTCCTCATATTTTTTTAAATAATATCAAGTGACGGGACGAACAAGTCGTGCGCCTGATGGTAAACTACACGCCTGTCCATAACAGTTGCAGTGACACTCAGAGCTTTAAATCGCAAAGATCTGAGGGGCACTGCCACTGCGCCTGTCACCCTGAGACATAAGTTGGCAAGTCCCATGTACCTGTAATCTCACCAGCACCCTTACCCTTCAAAACCGGAACACAGTAATGCTGACATTACTGCTTGGCGGCGGAAATAGGTAAGATACTTCCCTGGACGAATTCTTTCACGAGAATCTCTACTGCTACTATATGTAAATAATGTGTTTGTTGCAGATTTTTGTTTTCGGTTTTTAACGACTTTGTGAGAAATTTATGAATATATAAAATATATTTTATCACCATTTATCAGCCCTCTGTCTTCATCTTAAAAGCGTTCCGAGACCGGCTGTGTGACTTTTTTAAGTGGACGCAGTAGCCAATAATATTTTTACTTTCTCTCTAAAAATACTAATAACACAAACAAGGCGAAACCGAACACGTCATAACTTATTAATACACGTCTTTTGTATATTGTTAAATAATTTTCTTATTTTCTTTCATAAAAAATAAAAATAAAACCATTTGTTCAGGCGTTGTAGGTGTTAAGATACGATGATATCTTGGCAGAACACACATCATGCGCTTAAATACAGATGTTTAAATCTTTGTAGAGATGGGATTTAAAACTAGGCCTCATATCGATAACCTAAATAATAAAAAAACTGACACTTGAAAATTAACTGCTTTTTAATATTCAAGTTTTTATCGAATGTCGCCGAACCGATCGAGTAGAACGACTACACGATGCGCTGTATGAATGAAATATTCGCCTAGGCGGGGCGGGAACCAAACCGATCTAGCTCGACTTCATAAAATAATTGCAAAAAAACAATTGACGAGACCTGCCAATTTTTTCGGAGCGCAGTTGTTACAGTAATCATTTGGCAGAATAGTTTTTAAACAAATATTAAATGACATTTCGTCTCTATTTCTGGTTATATACTCGATGCTCTATCGACACACAACTGTGATGATTTAAAATTAGCAGAATTGGGGCCCTATTGGTTATCAAGTTCAGCCAAATTGATCACATCCTCGATAAATTCATCGCCATTTCACATAAAACAACAAACACATCGCATCTCTAAACACTTGTGTATTTATAACCTCAAATATCGACGTCATCACAATGATTCACGAGTTTCTTACGACGCAAAGAATCTAAACATCGCTTTGAAATTCACAATTCATATTGAATTATGGCTATGGCATAGGCCATATGACACCATTTTCTATGACCTTGACGACGTTCTTCTTGAAGGACTGCCATTTGTTTATTTGCGAATTTTATGAAAGGAAGACGAATAGTACCGGCAGCGCTGGCGCTAGCTCATGAGCGCCCAGGTGCCCTATAGTACCACTGTTAGTTCAAAGTGCGCTTATGACATAAACTCGAAACCGAGAAAATAATGTCTTCATCACACTTGTTCGTAAATAGTAAGATTGCATGATGGCTAACTTGACTATAATGTAGGAAATGAAACTATTTTTCCAAATTTAAGTCGCGTATATTTGTTTTTTCAAACAAACCAACGTTTCGTAATAATAAATGTAACTTAATAAAAATTCATATTGTTACAATAAAATAATTTGCAAAACAATGTAGCGTCAATTGGAATGTTTCTTTGTAAAATTAAAAATAAGGTATTTAATTAATAACTTTTGTAACTATAGTGAAAAAATAGATTAGTTTGCATTAATATTAGTTCATGACTGTACCACCACAGTCAACCGTGACCATGGGACCTGTAAAGGGCCCGAAACGTTGGTTGGTTTGAAAAAACAAATATACGCGATTTAAATCCGGAAAAATAGTTTCATTTCCTATGTGTAACAATCGCAAAAACCTAATAACTCGATTTGACTATAATGTCCCAAATAAAACCCTCGGGCCGGTTTTCGTAAGGAGTCCTTTGATTAATTTGTAGCACGACATACTTTCGTACATGGATCAGGGTCAAGAAGGGGTTAAGTTCAAGCAAGGGGGTTGCTTATGTTCAACATTAAAACACTCTCATAAAACGTTATCTAAACAGAAATTTAATTGCAATTCAACCACATACTACTAATTGATTTTAACTATTTTTGTATAAGAATTTTGCAAATTTTTTTTACAATCCATCATGGCTACGTGTTTGCTTTTTACGTCATTATTTCTGTGACATCACACGTTCACAGAAGAATACTACCTCTTTCCACGACCTGATTGATTTCATCAATGCAGGAAATGACAAGTCGTCAAACAAACAAGTAATGTGACAACCCTATTCGTATACAAGTTGGATTACTTATGTTACTATACTATGGTAGAAATTACTAGCTTCAACTGTATTTGTGATATTTTATAAAACAAATACAAAGTAAACGTTATAATTGCTAACAAGAGCTATGGCAATGTTTTTGTAATTTCACGCTTCATGCTCACAGTTTGGCTGGCAAGCAGTTGACAGCTTTTAAGAAAGACACATCCGGTCTATCTGTTTTGCTGTCGCTATTGGAGAATAATAAAAGACATTACGTTTTAGACCATAGTTGCCCAAAGTAGTACCCCCCCTAATAGCCCCCAATGGGCGCTGAAGAGTCCTATGTAGGCGGAAGGGACTTTGTAATCAATCAACTATCCAGGGGGACGATACTGCATTTGAAAAAAAAACTAAATTATCTGTTTTAACTCAAAAATTTTCTCAGAAACGATGAAAAACGAATAACTCACTTCCCGTGAAAAATCATTAAAAATTTATATATAGGTTATAGTTTATTACAGACACTTAAACAATTTTCTACTTATCGAGTTCTTAGGTTTTCGCGATTGTTACACATAGGAATGAAACTATTTTTCCGGATTTAAATCGCGTATATTTGTTTCTTCAAACAAACCGACGTTTCGGGCCCTTTACAGGTCCCATGGTCACGGTTGACTGAGGTGGTACAGTCTTCAACCAGTTATGTCTAATATTGATGCAAACCACCCTATTTTTCACTATAGTTACAATAGTTATTAATTCAATACCTTATTTTTAATTTTACAAAGAAAACATTCCAATTTACGCTACATTAAGTTTTACAAATTATTTTATTGAATGAATTTTTATTAAGTTCAATTTATTATTAATTATTAATATAAATTAGAATAAACTAAAACATATTAATTAGTACTGCAGTCTTATGTCTGTTTGGGATTTTTCATTAGAGGAAATACTGGATCCCAAACTGTAAAGGGCCCGAAATGTCGGTTTGTTTGAAAAAACAAATATACGCGATTTAAATCCGGAAAAATAGTTTCATTTCCTATGTGTAACAATCGCGAGAACCTAAGAACTCGATATGGAAAAAATATTTCACGTTTTTCAATAAGGACTAGTTTAGCCAGTACTAGAGCACACAAAGTGTGACTCATTAGGAATTAAGTAAATATCTTTTAATTACTTCTTACAATATTCTAACGACGGTTTTATAGACGTGTAGAGAATCAAATTTTACGTTCAGCAATGATATAATATTGAATTTCACATATCGCACTGCTATCACAATAGTGTTGTAACTCAAAACATGTAAAATTTAATACTATATCTTTACCGAACGTAATATTTGTTTCTCTACACGTCAAAAAACCGTTGGTAGAATATTGTAAGAAATAATCAAAAGATATCCACTTAATTCATAATGAGACATCGTTTATGTGAGCTAGTTCTGGCCTAAATAATCCTTATTCAAAAATATTAAATTATTTTTTCCATTTCATTTTTAAATATATTTGAGAAATTGTTTAAGTGTCTATAATAAACTATAACATACATATCGAGTTCTTAGGTTTTCGCGATTGTTACACATAGGAAATGGAACTATTTTTCCGGATTTAAATCGCGTATATTTGGTTTTTCAAACAAACCGACGTTTCGGGCCCTTTACAGGTCCCATGGTCACGGTTGACTGAGGTGGTACAGTCTTCAACCAGTTATGTCTAATATTGATGCAAACTACCCTATTTTTTCACTATAGTTACAATAGTTATTAATTTTATTTTATTTTTTTTTATACTTGACAGGCAAATGACTCCACTCCACCTGATGTTAAGTGGAAAGTGGTATCCAAACGCGAAGGAACCTAGTGCAGCGATGAAACCCTCACTGCACTAGCCACCTCCACCCTGCCTGCCTACAATATGCCTCTTCACGCCTCGTTTGAAGGACCCCATATCATAAGAGGGAGGGAAGATATGTGCCGGAAGGGAGTTCCATTTGTCAACCGTGCGGCAGAGAAAGGAGCCACCAAACCTTTTAGTACGCGATGGAATGCGGCAGGTAGTGAAACGGTGATTACGAAGGCCAGCACGCGTGCTTCTGAGCAGGAACGGGGAAGGGGGGATGAGGATTAAAAGGATTAAATACCTTATTTTTAATTTTACAAAGAAAACATTCCAATTTACGCTATATTAAGTTTTACAAATTATTTTATCGAATTAATTTTTATTAAGTTCAATTTATTATTAGTTATTAATACAAATTAGAATAAACTAAAACATAACATAACATACATAAATTTTTATGATTTTTTGCGGGAAGTGAGTAATTAGTTTTTCATCGATTCTGGAGAAAGTCCACTTTTTGAATTAAGACACTATTGTATTAACAGTGCGATATTTTTAATAAAAACACTATTGTAATAGCAGTGCGATATGTAATTATTTTCCTTGCGTTTTTTTGTGTTAAGTGAATATAAAAAATACGTGTTTTCAATTATTTTTTGTGATAGTGGGTGTTTAATATTTTTATCTTTGTCTAAGTGGGCGACATTGAGTATATAACCAGAAACAGAGACGAAATAAGGCATCCATCCGTGGCAACTCAGGTAAATGGAACTTATAACACTTTTAAATATCAACTCTCGTTTGCGCTGACATCACAAATTATAAAAACTGAAATAGTACAGCGCCAACAAGTGACCTGTGTTTACGTCTCCGTATATTCCGAAAATATTCTATATTTATTGTAATAAAGATAATATCTCTAACAATGGATGCTGTTCCATTCGGTGGTGTAGGAAAAACAGATAACATCCAATTACAAAACAAACGGAATCACATTTCATCGGTAATTAAACATTAAATATGTTATTTTTCAATTTTCGCCCATTATAGCAAAGCTCAAGTTAAACTGGTAATAATTGACGACACCCGTGAATTGTTTCGAATTCAAGCTGGCCAATCGGAGTGCAGTTGTCACAGTAATTATTTGGAATAATTTTCAAACAAATTAAATAACATTTCGACTCTTTCTGGTTACATACTCGATGGTGGGCGGTGAGGCAAAAAGTTTGCGAACCTATGTTTTAGACTTTGTGATTGTTTCAACAATCTTACGATGTTTCACTATTGATATGATAAATATATATTTTTTTATAATATCAAATGACAGGACGGACAAATAGTAGGCCTTATGGTAAACTACACGCCTGTACATAACAGTTGCAGTGTCACTTAGATCTTTAAATCGCAAAAACTTATTATTATTTATTAAAAAAACACTCCCTAATTAAATTATATACAGGTTATGGTAAAAAGGAACTTAGCCCCAAAAGGGCCTGTAATATTTAGAAATACTATGCTTTACAAGCAGTTAGGATACATGATTTAATTGGTTAGATTTTTTTTTAGAGAGTGGTGATGGAAAGAAGAACAGTAAGTGACGAAAAAGAAAAGGAATTTAAAAACAATTCAAATTTCAAAGTAAGTGGCCAGGAACCAGAGAAAGAGGTCGCATCGTGACAGTCTAACCCGCGGAACGAACCAGCGCATCTTACGAATTTTTCTATGTGCTTGTTGCTTTGGTTTGTTTGTTTTGGTTTTTTAACGAATGTTTCAAAAACAATCTTATTTCAATGTAAGCTTAACGTAAGCTTAATAATAGGGGTTAAAGTATGAAATTGCCGATTTGTACTGAAAATC
>NW_020654301.1:0-18609 GCF_003589595.1 Hyposmocoma kahamanoa
CTTTTTTTGTTGGAAAATTCCGGTTTCCAGGTCCGTGCCACAGGATGGATAAGAAGGAGTGTTACGGACGGCCGTACGCGCCTGGCCGGTCAAAGCTAGAGTTCAGAGAAGAATGAATAATTCGGGAGCTCTGATTGGCCGAGTGGCGTAGCGACCCATTGATAGGACCGGTACGGTGTGGGAGACACCGCGCCGGTATAAATATAAGCGATAATTGTCATTCGAATCAATCACTTTCAATCACTCTCACTTGTCACATTTAGTTGTTTCTTGTTTTTGTAAGTCAGATCGACATATTATTATATGAACATACAGTCCACTTCAGATTAAGGAAGTTTCATTTTACAATAAGGATATCGAAGGAAGATTAAAGAAGAGCAGTTCAAGTTTGCTGAATTGCTAACAAGGAGATTTAATAGTCATCCATTTAATAGTCTGCGGCGATTACGAACTGCATCCATTCACCCATCTGGGTTCATTATTATAAATTTAATTACTTATGTAATAATCTAATAATAATAGGAACATTAATTGATTAGTAGTAGTCTGATCGCTGCAAGTCTCACGACCAATGGTCGCCGGTCGCGGGCACGTTGCACCAAGCCATTTAGTTGTACATGTTAAAACAAGTCGCAGTGAATCCCTACGCCTTATTAGCGTATTTGATTTTTCAAGCAAAGGTTATTTTGAACAATTTATTTTAAAAAGTGTGAACTGTTTTGTATTATATAGAAGGCATAAAACATACTATTACCTATAATTCAAATGCAATTTCAAGAGATACTTTGGATTTAGATATTTGCTAAGTTTTATTGAAATATCCCCTAGTTCGCCACTATACAGGACTTGACACTGGAGATAATAAAAATCGGTTCTCACTACGACACTACTCAAAGTATATTGCGAGAAAAACGCCTTGAATTGGAGAAATAGCAAAATCAACCATTAAAGTAATTGCTCCCAAATTAATGTTAGGCGCTATTTAAGAAAATGAATTTTCATGCGTGAACAGCCACCCTTCGAGGCGGATGATTTTCTTCAAAATGAAATGGGACCACTATGGAAGTACCCCCTTTCCAACAAAAAAAGAATCATGAAAATCGGTTCACAAATACCGGAGTTATCGCGTAACATACATACAAAAAAAAACATACAGTCGAAATGAGAACCTCCTCCTTTTTTGAAGTCGGTTAAAAAGTAATAACACTGACAAGTTAATTCATACTTTAAGCATGAATATACACGCACTATAATTTTTTTTCATTAAATTATCGCAAACTTTTTATAAATATAAGTAATTCATCTCTAGCAAATGCATTGTATAATATGGTCTGTGAAAGTAACATTTCACGTTGTCGTAAAACATGTTTTTCCGCTCATTGTTCACAAAAATAGATATCGATTTGGTGCTTTGTTTACTTTAATTTAATGTATTTACTTAAACAAAACCTATTCACTTAAAAGCGAGGAATAGATGAAAACTAATTTATGAAATACTTATGTAAATACCCCAAAGCAATTACCACGCACGTTTGACACAATTGAGCGTACGTGTAAAGGCGTTGGAAGGAAAAGGCAAAGATCGCGCGATTACACTCAAACACGCGCCAGTTTCACGCGGTCTATCCTGCGCTATTAGCCTTTACACGAACACTTTTTTCATTGTTATAAAAACGAACACGAGCGCGCCAAAAGAACGTTAGCTTAAACAATTACAGTGCAGGTTTTCGCGCGCGCAATTCTGTACTCTCTTGATTACGGGCGACATAGTGACTGTGTAACGGGGTCGGTTATTTAGTGCACTTTGTTACAAGGTTATATTTCGTACATTTTTATAAACTATCACGGGGATCATCCTGGATTATTTTTAGTATAATTAAGCAGGGCTCACTACGGATTGGCAACTTCACACACGTAATTAAATTGCTATGCCGACGTGTGCAGTTTTCTTCACGATATTTTATCGTCACTGAAAAGCTCATGGCAAATTACAAATTAAATTTCGAACATAAATACCGAAAAACCCAGTACGTTTACACTCGAAAATAAAATGCTTTCATGTCGACACATCATGAAGTTTAAAAATAGATCTAACGATGTGTTCAATTAGTTTATTTTCGTTTCTCTCATCGCCGTCTCCTTGGCCCATTTTCGGGAGCTATTATGGTGTTTATTTCAGTGGGTAGTTAGAAAAATATTAGTTTTCTTTAGCCGTTTCTTTAGGCCGTAGCATGAACCTATAACTCAAGAAGATTGTTAATCTCCTTACTATAATATTGTAACTCTGATAATCTCAGTACAGAGTACTAAAAAAACCGACCTCAAAATTACGTGGAATTACGTCTATTTGTTAAGTTTTATTGAAATATCCCCTAGTTCGCCACTATACAGGATTTGACCCTGGAGATAATAAAAATAGTTTCTCACTACGACACTACACAAAGTATATTGAGAGAAAAACGCCTTAAATTGGAGAAATAGCAAAATCAACCATTAAAGTAATTGCTCCTAAATTAAAGTTAGGCGCTATTTATAAAAATGAATCTTCATGCGTAAACAGCCACCCTTCGAGGTGGATGATTTTCTTCAAAATGAAACGGGACCACTATGGAAGTACCCCCTTTCCAACAAAAAAAGAATCATGAAAATCGGTTCACAAATATCGGAGTTATCGCGTCACATACATACAAAAAAAAGAACATACAGTCGAATTGAGAACCTCCTCCTTTTTTGAAGTCGGTTCAAATTTCCGTCTTAGAGCGGTTACGGTGACTTATAGCAGCGATGCAAGCATCGTTTGCATCGATGCAATCGCTTATAAGTTGCATGTGTAACCACTTTTATATCAAGATGGTGCTGATCATAGTCTGAAGTAGTTTATATTACGTAAATGGCAATAGATTAGCCTTAGCCTTAGCCTTAGCCTTAGCGCCATCTAAAAGAAAAAATCCTTCGATTCATTTTTCTGAGTGTTCGGTCTTTGTATTAATAATAAACAAACTAGCGGAGTAATTACACACAAAAAATAGTTGAATATCAATTCAATAAAAATTTAAGTAATAAATAGATTCTCGAGGCGTTACTTTGCGGTTGACCTGTGATGTTGCAGGCCGTGGGAAGCCAGGCAGCAGGAGAGCGGACCTTCCTACCACAGATTGATAATACTTACTAAGAAGTCCCAACCTAATTAATGTCACTATATTTTAAGAAAAAAGGAATAAACTTTTAATGTTCAATTAAAATTTGCAAGTAAAAAAATGCCCAACAATGTTGTTTGTTATTTCACTCGTCTAGACGCGGCGGTATGCGCAGGAGTTGGCGACGCGCCATGTGTCGCAACTCCCACTTTATGGAACTTCACGGTTTTTCAATACGTAACTGTGTCAATCCATTCATATTGGAAAATGCATTTCCGACAGAATGAGACCATAGCCAATTTATTTTTATTAATCAGTTAGTAGCTTTAAAGCTCCTTGTGAAAGACGTACTGCCGCCTTACCTATTTCTGCCACTAAGAACTTTGCGATTTAAAGCTCTGAGTGGCACTGCAACTGTTATGGATAGACGTGTCGCTTACCACTGTCACTGGGTATTATAAATAATCTCTGTACAGAGTTCCAAAAACCAACTTCATAATAATAACAATAACGCAACATGGCCACGCACTAGGGAAAACCTGTATATCTAGTTATAAAGTTACGCCCTGTTTGACTTATATATACACTGTTACATGTGTCACAGGTGAGCTTGTAAATTAATTACTTTATTAATTACTTAAAAATACTGTTAAAAAAGCATATTTTTCAGTTTCGGAATTCACGCCGGATAGTAGATCACTAACAATATGATTTTGATGTATAAATGGCTCATATTTATATTACCTAATTCAAACATACCTTTCACACTGCTATTACAATAGTTTTATAACTCGAAATATGTGAAATTGGAGATTATATCATTGTTGAACGTAAAAGTTGATTCTCTACACGTCAATAAAACCGTCGTTAGAGTATTGTAAAAAGTACTAAAATATATCGCACTGCTATTATAATAGTGTACTAAATGAAAATACGTGAAATTCAATATTACACCATTTCTGAACGTAAAGTTTGTTTCTCTACAGGTCAATAAAATTGTCATTAGGATACTGTAAGAAACCATGAAAATATATCTACTTAACCCAGAATGAGACAAATGTTTTGTGAGCTAGTTCTGGATAAAACAGTACTTACTCAAAAATATGAAATATTTTTTTACTTTTATTTTCGAATATACTTCTAATTGGCAAATAGGAGTTGTTTAGATGTCTTATAAATTTTAACCTATACATAAATTATAATAAACTTTCACGGGAACAGACTAATTAGTTTTTCGGCTGTTCTGAATAAATTTACTTTTTGAGTTAATACGCTATTGTATTAGCAGTGCGATATCTACTCGTACTTAACTCAAAATGAGACATGCTTTATGTGAGCTAGTTCTGGGCAAAATAGTCCTCATTCATAAACATGAAATTATTTTTTCTGTTTTATTTTCAAATATGTATATTTAGCAAGTAGCAAATAACCTATACATACATTTATACAGATCTTTCACGGGAAGCTAGTAATTCGTTTTTGAGTTAATACACTATTGTATTAACGTGCGATTTGTTATTATAATACAAACTAGATTTAATATTATTTACTTCTAACAACTGCTTATATCATGGTTACAATAAATGATATTCTATGCTATTTTAACTCACAGACGTAGCAAACATTTTATTTTTGGGTTCTAGTCTTTTTTATTTTAGCAAAATCCGCTTGGGAACGTAGTACCGCTGCGTCTATATCTTCCCTAATGCTGCATTCCTGAATTCTGAGTGGAAGGGTTGGGAGAGACAGCGCATCCTAGGAGATTTCAGATTTTTTTATTCCAAGGCATTTCTGATTTTCATGACGACGTCTGTGTTCCATGTGCCTGTAATTTCACCAGCACCTTACCGTTCGAAACCGGAACGCAGTAATGCTCACATTAAGGGCTCACAGGTAAGGTGGCAGAATTTCCCTGGACGAACTCTTCTTTTTTTGTAGCAAGACGGCAAACAAGCATACGGTCCGCCTGATAGAAAGAGGTCACCGTCGTCTATGAACGCCTGCAACACGAGGGATGTCACGAGGGCGTTGCAAACTCTTTATGACCCTTCTCAAGGCCCTTTTGAAGGACTCCATGCTGTATTCCTACGGGAACATCCGTTCATTCAACTTCGTTTAATGTCGTTCAACTCTTTCACAAGGAGCTCTACTGCTAATGAAAATTAGATGATCTCGGGTTCGATTCCCGGTAAGATCAATTTGGAAAACGAACTTTTTGGAATTAATCTTAGTCTGAGTGTTTTGTATTGAGTGAATTATGTTGCTCTGGTAGGTACTCATAGAACAGGGAAGTTCCTAGCTTTGTACCTAGTTAGGTGATAGGCGTAGTTGTCTGGCACTGTTATTGTTGAAGAACCTGAGT
Source organism: Hyposmocoma kahamanoa (assembly GCF_003589595.1). Lineage (NCBI taxonomy): Eukaryota > Metazoa > Arthropoda > Insecta > Lepidoptera > Cosmopterigidae > Hyposmocoma > Hyposmocoma kahamanoa. The sequence continues at coordinate 5,500 of NW_020654301.1, forward strand.
ATCGTAAAGGAGTGAGACGGAAAATGTTTTCAGTCACATTAAATATTTTCATCTCAAGTTAAAACGGTTCGTAAAATTTTATTCGCCATTTTAGCATTACAATAAATATTACACGCGAATCAAGTGTGAATATAACAAAAAGATGGCCGCCTGCCAGCACCCGTTTGTGCTGTCTAGACTTTTTGCTAGACATCTAGAAATAACAGCAAACGTTTACTAGATCAAGGATTTTCTAAATTCTCAATTGTTATAATATTTATATTATTATTGAGCGAAACAAGAAATTTGCAAAATCAAGCGTTTATGCACTGCATTTAATTTATTACCCTTAGAGGAGAAAAATTTCTTCGAATTTGAATGAAACCACTACTATCCCCTTTCAACAAAAAATAATCATCGAATTCGGTTCACAAATATCGAAGTTACTTACCGTGTTTCAGTTTTGAAAGGTAAATGCGTTTGTGCACTGCATCCTATTCGTATTCGTCCCGAATTTGAGACAATAAAAATCTAGAAAAGTCGGACTCACTTAGAATGTCGCTTGTGATGTGAACTAAGCCCGATTCCAATCCGAGAAAATACTATAGATATTACTTAGGCCACACAGCAAAATACCTTTTCAATGCTCATTGTTTAGGCTTGCTTAGTCTGAGTGATAACTTCCTAGTTTGACGTTCACTCTTAATTACGTCACAAATTCTACGTATTCGCAGCAAGCCCACAGAGTTCCCGTATAATTTTAGAGAATATGTTACTTTGAAGTAGAATGTAGCTTGGTTTAGAGAGGGTATTTCCGGCTTATGATTTAGTTAAGTTTGTTTTGGCACAATATGTTGATTGTTGAAGCCGTTTAACAAAGGAAATACGTGCCTCTCGATAAGCTTTAGTAATTAACACGCAATTCATTTAATGGGTAATGTTAATACTATGATAATTCGCAAAATCTAAGTCATTCGCTATTTATACACTAGCGTCATTGTATATTTATAAAAATCTAATATACATTGTGACGAATAGCATTTTTTTAATGAAAAAGTGTCAGACGTAACATTAGTACGAGGAATAATAGTTGTCACTAATTCTTTTAAGGGTAATGCTTGTATAATAAGATTCCGGTTGATATCCAAAATTTGCCATTTACGAGGTTTTGAATCTGTAGTGAAACAAAAACTTTATAATAAAAAATCCGTGGTAGTCTCCCGTTTAGCCCTTGCAGGTATTCTTGATCTAAGATGTTAGAATTATTTTTTTTATGATATTAGTGACGGGACGAACAAGTCGTCGTCGAAGTTGAGGCGCACGATGGTAAACGACACGTCTGTCCATAACAGTTGCAGTGCCACTCAGAGCTTCAAATCGCAAAGATCTGAGATGCACTCTGCGCCCATCACCTTGAGACATAAGTTGAAAAGTCCCATGTGCCTGTAATTTTACCAGCACTCTTCAAAACACTAACCCAGTAATGCTCAGATTTGGCGGCAGATATAGGTAAGGTGGCAGTACTTCCTTTCCCTACTCTTTCACAAGGAGCTCTACTGCTACTAAATAAATAAATATTGTAAATAATAAATGTGTCTACATGTGTGTGTAAATAGTAAATTTTGAAAAAATCAGATTTGCCGGGATTCGAACCTACGACTCTGCTTGAGAGGTCAAACCATTAGGCTACCACGGCAAGCTAATTTACCATTTACTAAATTTGACAAAATTAGTTTTAGTGTCTATGTTATTTGGTTTTAAATAGGTATATTTTGCTATATTATATAGTACCCACAGAACTAACAGTTTGTATAACGTCGCATAAGCAAGGGGCCTCGACTACAGCAAGAGACAATTGCTTTACCAGGTCTATATAAGAACATCCTTCAAGGAAGTCCACTATAGCGATAGTAAAACTCCAAAAGCTCTCTAAATAATAAGGACGCCTTTCACAAAAAGACAGATGGGTTCCGTATTTATAAATCTTTAGGTTTAGATTGTTATTTCAGATATTGTCTATATTAGTTGGTTACAAAAAACTTATAGCCTACAAAAGCAAAGATGTTGTTATGTATTACATTAGATTATATACTAATACTCTATATTTGAACTGAGTTCCCATGCTTCCACATTTCGCAAGTTCCCAAAATTACGCGCACGAGGTCGTTGACACTTTCACGCATGCAATGCGCCAGGGAAACAATTTATATATTAGAAAACTGTCAATATGCGTCGTCTCCGCGAACTTGCCTAATGCGCTGCAAAGCGTGGTAGTCTCAACAATATGCTGCACTGCAAAAGCGTGGGAGTCTCAACAATATGATGCGTTGCAAAAGTATGGTGGTCTCAACAATATGGTGCAAAGCAAAGGCGTGTGAGTCTCAACAATATGATGCATTGCAAAAGCATGGTAATCTCAACAATATGCTGCACTGCAAAATTAGCGTGGGAGTCTCAACAATATGATGCACTGCAAAAGCATAGGAGTCTCAACAACATGACGCACTACAAAGGCATGGTAATCCCAACATCATCTTAATGCCATTATTATATTGAACACGCAAGGCATTGAGTGTATTTTAGTGTAACCCGTCCACAGGGTGCACAAATATTTCAACACGAGCCTACATTTTCGGAGGTGAGGAGTGGGGGTCTGCCCCTCGTGTCTCGCAACCGACGCGTTGAAAATTAATATGAATAAAGTAAGAACAGCCGGAGAAAATTTAACACAGATCCAACGTCGACAAGCGCCCGATGGTGACTGACCTGTCGTTAAACCGCTGGGCAATTTTCGAATTTTGGGATAAATGTGAAATTAGCAGGTTCTCTGTAGTACGTAAAGAGAAATATCTCCATATAAAAAATATTTTATTTTTATTATTATTTATTCTTCGTTTTAGACTAAAGTACATTCTATCATGTAACAAATTAGCACATTCTTTAGACAATATCCTTAGGTGTATTGTATATTTTGTAAGATCGTTATTTAATAGTAAATACCTAAACCATTTCATCTAGCAAAACAGTTTTAATGCCTATTGTGTTTATTTAGTAATGGCTATTATGTCTATTTAGGAATGACTACTATGTCTATTTAGTAATGACTATTATGTCTATTTAGTAATGACTATTATGTCTATTTAGTAATGACTATTATGTCCACATGTAATCTATTTTAGTTTATAATTACTTGTAATTAATTAAACAAATAAAATCTTATTGATGCTTCGAACCCTGACCGATGCCCAAAGCTTGAGGTTTTCAACAACTACACAGTGTCTGGGGATCAAGATATTTACATTAAATTACAGGCAATGGGACTTTTCGATTTAGTTATCACAAATAAAGCTTAGAGTTCCCTCAAAATCTTTGAGACATAATTCACTTTTGGTTGTACCCACGGCACGTACTATTTTTTGTTTTCATAATATCAAGTGACGGGACGAACGAGTCGTGCGCCTGATGGTAAGCTACACGCCTGTCCACAACAGTTGTAGTACCACTCAGAGCTTTAAATCTCAAAGATCTGAATGCCATGTGCCTGTAATTTCATCAGCACCTCTTACCCTTCAAAACCGTAACGCAGCAATGCTAACTCTGCTATTCAAGGCAATCTATAGGCAAAATAAGTTTATACGGCGTGTAAGCAATACATTTAACATTCTATGTAGTTCTTTTGATCTGGATCTGTTCAATACGACTGTGATTTCGGCGAGGAGAGCACGCTGTGTATTTCATATTAAGGCTTGCAACTGTGGTTGTATTTTTATATTTTACGTAATAAATAGGTTATGTTTTATGCAATAGGTTACTTAAATTGTGCATCCTTATTATATTTCTATTAGTGTGGGTCTGCAATTAGCTCTCGGATATTACTATCATTATATTATAATATCTTTGTGATTTAAAGTTTAGAATGGCATTGTAAAAATTTTTTGGTTGTTATAACATCTTACCACTGTATCAAAACCATTATTTAAGTATTCTATACATGTAACTGAACACTACATTATAGAATTATTTATGTAATGTATTTAAGTTTACTCGTATAATCGCGACACACACGTCCGGTACTCACTCGGTTTTAGGGCCCACTGAAAATCAGCACAGCCTTTTCTCGGTGGTGACAATAGCTGAGTGGGATCCTATTACATACGCCACAGCCGCACACATGACATTCAATCGAATTGTGTTGATATTTAATGTTTGCTTTGTTGTTGTGTATGATTTTAATTTTATTCCTTTTTTACTGTTATTTTAATTTAAATTTTTTGTTTTAATTTAGCTTCATCTTTTTTTTAATCTTCATTTTATTGCTGTGTATATTTTTATTGTGGCGTAGTAATAAACGATTTCTATTCTATTCTATTCCATTATGGACAGGTGTGTCGCTTAAAAAAAACATTGATCGTTGTATGTAGTTTAGGTAAGATGCCACTAGATGGCGGTGAATCGTTTTTATGCTTATTAGAAAGAAGCCCTATGAAGTTGTTAACCAATATTGCACGTATTTAAACAAAAAGGATCCAAAGCACATCCAGTCACTTTCGTGATATGGCAGTTTGCAGTTTAAAAATGTTTCTCACTCTTATTATCAAAACTTTATGTTCATGTGTTGGATTTTATTATTGCTGATCTAAGAGGTTAGACTTTAGGAACCGTTTGGTACACATAACCAATTTTTTGATTATTTCTGTGGATTGGATCCTTTTTTGTTTAACTACGTCCGATTGTAATAACATTTGTGTGATTTAGAATAATATTCTATTATAATAAATAATTTAAATATTCAATTGTTTCACTAGGGTTTTGTAGGGAATCTGTACTCTCTTGGCCTTACAAATGTTGTACAAGGCCATCGACCTTGTATTACAATTATTACCAGCCATACAAAACAAAGTGCCTTTTTTACGATAAATCGCGATAAAGATGTTTCTTATTCAGGAACATACGTTTCCATATCTTACTGAACAGTAGGAGAAACCACATTTTAATGTCTGTCTGGAAAGTTCCAACCTCGATAAATCTGTCGCAAACAAGTCTGCGGAAACCTGCTCATAAATCTCAAGTTGCACTCGACCCCATGACTTTGTTTTGACTAGAGTTTTTGGAGTAATAGCACAGATAATAATAATAATACAGATATCCAATCTCGTATAAAGAAATGTCGCACTCGTAACTTCGCTTATTCGGATACTTATTTTAATTTTTAACGCTGATCAATAGATGGCACTATGCTCAGATTACAAAACAAAAGGCAGACGGAGCATGCGCAACATCGATTAAATAACCAGAACTAGAGACGAAATAAGGGCCATATGTTCCTGGTAACACATTAGCGATACAGCTCTTATAAATATCAACTCTCGTTTGCACTGAAATATAGACAGGCCAACTACTGACCTGTGTGTACGTCTCCCTATAATCCAAAAAAATTCTGTATTTATTGTAATAAAGATAATGTCTCTAACAATGCCGTGCTGTTCAATTCGGTGGTGTGGGCAAAACAGCAAAACATCTAATTACAAAACAAACAGAATCACATTTCATCCGTAATTAAATATTTAATAAATTTTCGTCCATTATAGCAAAGCTCAAGTTAACTGGTCGATTTGAAGTGAAACAGTTGACGACACCCATTGACGACACCCGTCAATTGTTTTAGAACTCGGGCGAGCCAATCGGAGCGCAGTTGTCATGGTAATGATATGACAGAATAGTTTTCAAACAAATTAAATGACATTTCGTCTCTATTTCTGGTTATATACTCGACGATACGCAATAAACGAAGTGAAGCCACTTTTCATTTATTGTGTGCGTGACAACTAGGAGGGGCACTGTAAGGACATGCGCATTTGTGTGCGTGTGTGGTTGCCAGATGTTACGAAAAAACTCCCGCATTTTTTTCTGTTGCTTTCTATAATACGTTACAAACTGGAAATGTTATTTTGCAATATAGGTACTTAAGTGGTATTAGGATATCAAACAAATTACATGCAATGAAGTTAATTTTTAATTGTTATTATTTGATTTACACCACACAAAGGAAAGAATATTTTATTAACATATTTTAATTTTCATGATTCTTTTTTTGTTGGAAAGGGGGTACTTCCATAGTGGTCCCATTTCAATTTGAAGAAAGTCATCCACCTAGAAGGGTAGCTGTTCACGCATGAAGATTCATTTTTATAAATAGCGCCTAACTTTAATTTAGGAGCAATTACTTTAATGGTTGATTTTGCTATTTCTCTAATTCAAGGCGTTTTTCTCTCATAATCCTTTGAGTAGTGAGAACCGATTTTTATTATCTCCAGTGTCAAGTCCTGTATAGTGGCGAACGAGGGGATATTTCAATAAAACTTAGCAAATAGACGTAATTCCACGTAGTTTTGAGGTCGGTTTTTTTAGTACTCTGTACTGAGATTATTTTATTTTATTGACACGTTTTCTTACGAAATCACTCTGTTTATGACATGTGCACATAATAATGAAAGTTATCTGTATCTATAGGACTAAAATTTTAGCTATTTTTAAACGTTTTCTTTTATGTACTTACATTATGGCGATATTTAAAGATTGGTTTGAGAATAATTTTAATTAATCTTAGTTCTGAATTTAGAAAAAAAATCTGAGTTACCTAAAAATCTATTTTGGATCGCTGTAATTAGACCATTCTGTGTCCATATGCATGCATTGTTTAATTTCTATACAAAAGTATAAATTATTCGATGGTCCAAAGCAAGCAGGTGAAATTACAGGCACATGGGACTAGTCAACTTATGTCTCAGGGTGACAGGCGCAGTGGCAGCGTCTTTCAGATCATTGGAATTTAAAGCTCTGAGTGGCACTGCAACTGACATACATGTAGCTTACCACCAGGCGCACGACGTATTTATCCTGTCACTTGCAATCATAAAAAAAATCCAGTCGCAAGTGACCTTAAAATTTATATTAATTACCTACTTTAAAGCATCACTTAATATGGTACCTTAAACGTTATTGGATTGCATCCCTAATTTTATAAACAGCTTACTAATTCAAGACATGCTCCCGACTCAGCGTAAGCCTACTTCATTTGCCTAAGGAACCCTAAATCCTGAGTCGTAATGTTGGGGCCATGAAATCAGCAATATTTTGTACTTAAGTTGTTTTTGCTTTAAAACATTATTATAAATATTTATATAAGCGATTTTCGGTTCAAAATGTTTCATAATCGAATTGTAACTACAGGTCTGCTCGAATGTTATATACCATTAAATAAAAAAGATTTTCCTTTGCCCATGAAGTAGAGTTTTAATTATATACACATACACACAATAATGCATTTCATTATTTCAATATGGCATTCAGTTTTGGTCGAAAACTCCAATTTATATAACACTTAGTACTTTTAAATTTATTGCAAAAATACTAAGTAGAAGTGGAGCTCCTTGTGTAGACTTTGTCCAGGGATGTACTGTCACCGAGCAGTAATGGGAGCATTCGGTTTTGAAGGGTAAGGGTGTTGGCTGGTGAAATTACGGGCACATGGGACTTGTCAACTTGTGACGGTGTGACCTCCTTACACCGTCATCTCAACTCTTTGTATCGCCTCTCTCCGCTTGTATCTTATCATTTTTTTTATTTAACCACTCCCAGCTCGACCACCACAACAGTCAGAGCTGTTAATAAGCTAATCATGTATAATAATTTATAAGTCTACACCTTTCATGTATCTATTTCTGTAATTCAGTTTCCCGGCCCATTTAGGGGTAAGTGCCTTAATAATAAGTGTAGGGAGTGTTTTATACTGTTGTATCTGTTTTTTTACATTTACCTTTTTATTGTTACAGCCCTTTCTTTAATCTTTACTTCATTAATAAATTTTGTGGACCGGAAGTTTCCCATTTCATTGCCGTGAACCTGTTCACGGCTAGTTAGGGTTACAACCCTTTCAAGCTTAAGTCTCAGGGTGATAGGCGCAGTGGCAGTGTCCTTCCGATCTTTGCGATTTAAAGCTGTGAGTGTCACTGCAGCTGCCATGGAACATGCCAGGCGTGTCACTTAACATTTTGAATATTGTGAATTTGAATTTAACATCAGACACACGACCTGTCACTTGGTAATATAACCGCTCACGCGATACATGCAGCCGTAGACGGATACCACACCTAGAGGTGCCGGTGATGATTTTATACCGATTTATCAGATATCGAAGTTATAACAGGTAAAAGAACTAATATTAATTGCTATTTCGGTAACTACTCTAGCAAACCATAAAGTTTTTAATGCCTGGGTCTGTCATTTAAAAAAATAAACAACTTCAAAAATACGTCACGACAATCGTGTGTGTTATTGGTTGGGCTGGTGATTTCGATGTTTATTTATTAAAAACATACCGTAAGTAGCGTTTTTTAAGTTTACCCTGAATATAAATGTTTATAAACTATACTTTAAGGAATAATTTCATGGTAAACGTTAGAACCACTCAAACGGAATATTATCATATTTATCCAAGTACACCAAAAATGTCATTAGTGCTTTTTAAGTGCAGGATTTGCGGTGTATTACTGCATTTTATTTGAGATGTTTTTGTTGGTAGTACGGAGGGTATTTATTTAGCAATGCAGAATATTAATTTTTCTTTATAAAAACTTGTATTTAAACTGAATTCTTTTCTAATTTGCGAAACCAAATAGCCGCCATTTTGCGGTAGGAGGAGCGCATCGTGTGAGCGGCTAAAAAGAAACTTTTCAATTTACTAAACGCTATGCTGATGGCCATACTCAAAACGCTGTATCGCAAAGAAGGAACGAAGGCGGTTTACGCCGCGACACACGTACGCACTTTGACTCTGGATTTATACCGCCCTATTGTGATTTATCGTCTGTGTAAATGGGTAATATGAGTAAAGTAAATGACACCTTAAGTTATCTGTAGTAAAGTTTATGCTGTTTTACTGTTTGTAAACCGTTTAGGCTAGGAAAGCCCAACGCTCAACCCCAATCCATTCCTAAAACTACCACTACAGAAAAAGTGTGTCAGGATATTGACAAATTTAGAACAGAGAGAATCTTGTAGAGCTCTCTTTCAAAGATTAGGCATATTAACTTTAACGGTAAGGTATATACATATATATACTTGAGTCGTGCAAATTTATTAGAAACCATCCAACTTTATTTACCCCGAAAATTGAAAATAAACGTAACAACGGAAACCTACATCAACTACTTGTACGATTTTCCAAATTGGAATTAGTTTGTTCTGGACCGCAAATTATGGTAACAAAAATTTACAATTACATACCAAATATCTAAAAGAATTCCTCATAAATAAAAGATATTATAATATTAAAGAATTTTTCAATGACAAAATATAATTTGTTATGTAATGAATGTGTTTGTTCTCAATTTATCTTATGCATGTATAATTGTAATGATTTATTTAATACGATTACAATTTTATTGCTTTTATAATGATTAAGTGTCCTCATCGCTTTGCTGTGCCCTTACAAATGTGTCACATGTACATTTTCAAGCCACTGCACTTAATATAAGTGTGACAATGCAATAAATTAATGAATAAATAAATAAATGAATAAAATTTCTCCAACTCAAAAGGTAAAATACGCACTAACGAGTCATCGTCCATATCTTCTTCTTCAAAACCATTGTGGTTGCGGATCCCCCACATGAAGTATTCGTTACCTGCTCTCATGCCCACTGTGTCTTAGGTGTATCAGCGAAGATCTGGGGTTCTATTCTCTTCTGCGTCCGACATACGTCCGAAACAATTACTTTCAAATAATACTCGACCAAATTAAAACACGCATGATGCAAATGAAACTTCGTTGGTATTGTCCTTTGATTTAAAGAACGGGAGTGGATCCTCAGCTAAAGGTAACGGATGGGGCTTACCATTAAGCCTGCTTCCTGGTTGGTTGGTTTCTGTCATTAATAACCTGACGCACGAGATCACCGACACGTGGGATGTGGCCTCCACTGAAATAATCCCAATTGTTTTGTCCGCAAATGGGTTAATTCCAGTCAGCCTTTCTAACAGCTTGAGGCGGATGGATTTTTGTTGCGTGTCGCTTCCATCACAAATGCAGAAGGCGGTCCTGCTCGATACGGCACGTACAGTTCGCCGGTTCTGAGACCTGAGTCCCTGACCCCGGCCGGCTGTGCCATTGCCGGGAAATACCGCCTCTCCCATATAAAAATTCAAAATTAATCTTTTAGGCCTCGGGAGAAGGGAGATTCTAAAATAGATATAATAATAATAATGAATTTATTTATTTCAGAAACTTACAAACAGAAACAGACAAATTTAACATTGACAGTGTTAAGTTGCAATATTGTATTTAGAGCAAGACATCTGTATCTGAACTAGATAATTAATTATATGTATTTCAGACATCAGCGTTCTTCCTTGAATACAAGAACATGTAACTGATTTCTATCCATCATTGTCTTCTAAAATAAGTCCAGGAACTTTAAGTTTAAATTTCAAAATTTCAAATCCGGAAAAATAGTTTCATTTCCTATGTGTAACAATCGCGAAAACCTAAGAACTCGATATTTAAATTTCAAGTTACTAATAATTTTAGATGTGAGTAATAATTTTAGACCTCACTATGAGTAGAATGGAGAAGATTGGATTTGTGTGGAAATGTGTGTTGGTTAAAAGAGAAAAAAACCACTGTATAAAATTAATAAGTTGTCGGTTTCATCAGAAGCCAGTTTATGGATATACTCTGCTACTCTATGTTTACATTCTTTTTTGTTTATTGCATGTATATCGATTGTTTTATTAATTTGCCTATATAAATGTGGACCTAAGAAGCAACGACATTCATTTACATATTTATGTTTAAATTTTGGTACGTCATTGTTACGTCTCCTGGATTTTTTGGGATGCTTGTTACTTTTTAACTTAGATTATGATTGCATATAAACAGTGTCATTGACTCCACGAAAGTTGAATGTTCCAATTGTAATAAATACGTTTTCAATTTAGGTATCGCGGACAGCCGTCTATGCCGAGCGTGAATGGAAGGGGAGGAAACGGAATGCCGAGGTCGCTCCTTGAAGTCTTCAGTAGACCCACGAGAATGCTGAAGTTCCTGGAAGTGGTAGGGTTTATTTTTTATGATACAAAATGACGGGACCGACAAGTCGTGTGTCTGATTGTAAATGCACCTGTCCATGGTACTTGCAGAATCGCTTAGAGTTTTAAATGGCAAACATTGACTTACAAATAAATGGACGACGGGTCTAATACAAAAACCACGAAAAAAATGTCCCAAGTCAACCTATTTAAACGTAGTGACATGTAAAGGAATATGAAAAAGCTACAACGTTGAATTTAAATTGTAATGTCATCGCAGTACTGTCTAATTTTGCTTGCTTCGCTGTCAGTCGAACAACCGAAGACTAAAGCGTGAATGACGCTCGGACACTTTTTAGCACGGACCCGACGTCCATATAATTGTAAGTCAATGATGGCAAAGATCTGTGAGGCACTGCCACTGCGCCCGTCACCCTGTGATATAAGTTGACTAGTCCCATGTGTTTACCCTTTAATATCGGAACGCAGTAATGCTCAGACCGCTTGGCGACCAAAATAGGTAGGTAGGGAGCTCTACTGCTACAAAAATTTTGTGTGCCACGTCGTAAAATGAAAAACACCGACGCCTAGACACCTAGTTGCGGACACCAGCTCGTCACACCACTAACCCATATTATGTGTTGTAGTTCAACCATACAATGTGGTGGTACCTCAGTTGGAGAATGGTTTCAATTCAAATGTCAGAATAATCACGTAATATACACACAAAATGCGGTCGAATTGAAAACCTCCTTTTTTGAAGTCGGTTGAAAATGTACAACCTATCGAGTTCTTAGGTTTTCGCGACAAACCAACGTTTCGGGCCCTTTACAGGTCCCGTGTTCACGGTTGGTTGGTTTGTTTGAAAAAACAAATATACGTGATTGAAATCCGGAAAACTAGTTTCTTTTCCAATGTATATCCTATATATTAAGTATTAAACTTAGTACGACATTATTATTGCAACAAAGTGAATGTACCCACCGCGATGATTTCTAACTGCGTCATGAAGTTGGCGCGGTTACGTCTATAAAAAGCGAGAAAAGGACTTTTATTGTTGCTTCGTTCATTCAGTAGAGATTGCCACTTTATTGTATTTTTATTTCGTTATAACATATGTACACCAGCGGTGATATTATTTTCAGGAGAATGCTTGCCTTTTGTGAATGGAGCTATGTTTGTCATACACTTTGCGTGTATAATACACGCACAGATATGGGTGATTTTGTCTGCGTCTGCGCCCGTATCTGTGCGTTATCAATAAATACGCACAGCCACATCTAAGGAGCACATCTGTATCTAAATATAATAATAATAATAACAATAACGCAACACACTTGTAGCCCCGCACTAGGGAAACCCTGTGTCGCGGGTGCCATGGACCACACATAGACGACCACAAATTACACCCAAACTCACGAGAGAAATAAATGTAGGCTATACACATATTTCTCCCGGCCTGGGAATCGAACCCAGGACCTCAACGTGGTAGTCCGGCATGGTAACCGTTCGGCCACAGAGGAATTTCTATATAATCTAATATATACTATAAGATAAGTATGTAATAGATTTTAATTCGATTGTCAAGATTCCTCAAGATATCTCGAAGAATGTTTTTTAGATACTCTTTAGTTAGTAGATCACAAGAGAATTCGGGAATGATTCCAAATTTATGAATAAGGAACCAGAAAGGTGATGATAAAAAGGTGGGATGGCGATGAAGGAAAGAAAGAAAGAAAGAAAGAAAGAAAAGTAATGTATTCAGCACAATACACGTGGAGTACAATATTAATAATTAGTATTAAAAGTGTATTATTGCACTGATAGGGACCCAACTCAGCTAATACTGCGGCAGGGCCACAGCGCTGGTTTTCAGTGGACCCTTTTCGAAAATGCCGATTAAAAGAAATAAAAATATATGAATAAAATAAAAACAAAACGTGGACGCGAGTTAAATAAAAACTTAAACATGAAACAATATAACGCTTCAAAAATCGTCAAAATCACGCTTTTTAAAGCATACTGCCAAACATTTTACACGAG
>NW_020654302.1:0-12486 GCF_003589595.1 Hyposmocoma kahamanoa
TATCGCGCTGTCAGTCGAACAAATGAAGACTAAAGCAGAGTTTGGCGCTCTGTATAGGATTTAGCGCCTTACAAGTGCGGGCACTTTTTAGCGCGGACCCGACGTCCATATAATTGTAAGTCAATGGCCGAGACACACAATATATGATCTAACACTGAAATACAATATAATAAACTTTAAACTAAAATACAACACCTACAACAAAAGTTAATTCAGAAAATTTAATTGCATAGAAATGCTCCAGCTAAACACATAATTATAATGTTTAAAAAATATTAAAAATGATAATAACAAATGCGTATCGCGGCGCACGCAAACGGGTCTTGCGTAACTATTAGTTACAGGCAGAAAATCTACCAGTAGCGCTGATTTTCAGCAAGCCCGATACGAGTGAAGCACGGACTCGAGCGCAAACAAAGCGAATATATACATAACGTGTGCGTGAAACTTGGTACATACTAAAATATTTGCACTATATATATATATATATATATATACGAATACATAAATAAAACAGCATAAGTGTAAACTAATTTAATTACTTTATTAATAGATTTATACCTATGTTATATGAAAATGTAATAAATGTTGTGTGCAGTAAGTAATAAATAATGTGTGAGAAATAAATAAATATTTTGTACCTAAAAAATTAAATGAAAGATGTTGGTTTGTGACTTATGTGCTTTAGTCCGCTGACCCTATTATATGTAGTACGTATGAGCTTAGTTGCGGACGCAGTCACGTAGTGTCGTGTTTCGTGGTAAACTACCTGGACTTGTATCGTTGTCGAATTGTTACAATTGCTTTTTCAATTTCAGGTGCGTGGAAGTACACCGAGACCCGGATACCAGTACCTTCATGTTTCTCGTTTATTTGACTAACACGGATTACGTGTTACTGACGCTCTCAAATAGATAATTCGTGTGCATAAATTATGTAATAGATTTAGGAATAAAATATATTTTTTAATTGCTTAATTAAATTGCTCGAGAGGTTTGCGTCCCTATTTGTGTCATACTCCACGTCAATAATAGTATTGTAATTATTGTTAGATGTACGAATGTAGAGTAATTTGTCTTATATCTCGGTATCGTGGGTTACGTGTAGTAAATTCAAAAGTTTTAGATGTACTTTGTAATTATAACAAAAAGGTTATAAGTATCCACAGCGAAGTTATTAAGCTGCGAATGTTGTTATAACTATAATGCTTTGCGAATATGGATTTCAAGATTTTATTTTCCTTTAATCTAATAACTTAAACCGGTTCTGTATTTTCAGCAACGATCTGGTCATTGGTACTTATTTTTGGCACATAAAGCTTAACTAAGTTACCTTTATTGATTATTACGTATTTTGAACTGGACGTAGCGGCAAACCTTGCAGATTAAGATTGCTAACAGATTGACTGCATGTACGTGAAGTCGTAATCAACTTCATGCAACCGAGCCCACAACTGCACGAAGTTGATAACTATAATACGCATTAACTGCATACAGTTGATCTCGGCTGCGTGAATCCGTTTCGACTGCATGCCGTTAATGCGTGAAGTAGTTATCAACTTCATGCGGTCAAGGTCTCGGATAACTACTTCACGCATTAACTGCATGCAGTCGATCTCGGCTACATTAAGTCCGTTTCTGCATGCAGTTAAAGTTTTTGTCATCTTCATGCAGTCGAGGTCTCGGTAGCATGAAGTTGATAAAGACTTCACGCATTAACTGCAAATATGCAGTCAATCTGTTAGCAGCCTGACTGGTCATAGTTCCTTCATTACCTGAAAAATACCCGTGCTCCTTCCTGGTATGTCGTTACACTAATAGAAGATGCTAGCAAAATAGGTACGGATAAGTTTAGAGCCAATTTAATATGCAAATTAAAAAGACTTCTTTTTTTAATATTATAAGATCGACATAATCGATGATTCTGCCGAGAGACGTCAAGTTAAGAAAGACGCGATTATTAGCCTGCGTGCAATCATACTATTTATGTGTAAGTATGATGAAAAATATCCTCACCTCCATTAGAGACCCTCAGTGTTCGACTTCGGGCTTCTAATAGAATCTCGTTCGTAATCCCTTATTTACCGCCCTTAATTAGGTCAATAATTGACTCTTATACGTACTTGATTTGTCTCGCACATTCCTCGCAAGCTTCATATCACGTTTAATTATTTATAGTATTCTAAAACCAAATATTAGAAATTTATCATCGTATATACTTAATAGTTTAAGTAGTTTATTGTTTGCATGTATTTTTTGTTATGTAGCGACTCGTGCCTTTTGTGTCTAGTCTGTTCGTGCGTTGTAGAAGGGATGGCAAACCTCTTGGCGTGGAAATTATTAGACGATTTTGAAGTATAGTGAAATCGATTTACGAATGACAATCTTAATTTAAATCGAAACAAAATATTGTTGGTGTTAAGTGTTGTGGATTTATGATGCATAGAAAGTGGTTTTCAATGATTTGTGATTTGGCGTCAATTTTTATAAATTAAATGTAATCGGTTGAACTAACCGAGTACCCATTAGTACAGCTCACGGGGTCCTCCTGGTTAATGTATGGTAAGCGTCAAAGTAATCTAAACGGTCACTTTGGTCGTACAATATTGCGAATAATACAATAGACAATGGAATTTTCGGGAATGTTATATTTTATAAGCAGAGATCGGAATGGCCAGAATATTTCTAAATTAAACTTCGATTATAATAAGAAATACACTTTCATTATACACGTCAAAAGTATGGAACTATACTCAAGCTAAATTCGACGCATATCCAACGTTTAATAACCAAACGTTGCTAACCAATGATGGCATAGAAGAAGAACATTTTTTGTCAATGCTCTTTATTTAGCCTTTCTCTACTCGCGTAATTGGAACTTAAATGGGTATAATTGAAAAAAATATTGTTTGCACCGATCAACGTTATCCAGTTTATCCTTTCTATTTAACTGCCTCCGTAGCCGAACGGTTACCATGCCGGACTGCACGCAGAGGTCCCAGGTTCGGTTCCCGGGCCGGGAGAAATATTTGTATGGCCTACAATTATTTATCTCGTGAGTTTGGGTGTAATTTGTGGTTGTCTATGTGTCTGTGTCCATGGCACCCGCGACACAGGGTTTCCCTAGTGCGGGGCTATGTTTAATGTGTGCGTTATTATTATTCTATTATTCATTAACACTTCTTTTACTCAAACCGTACATGGATTTTGACGCTGCTTTTTTCTGAATTCTTATTTCTTTACTAATCAGACTGGTTATTTTAAAATCTGTCCGACTGCCGACTTACTTCTTACTAATTCAACAAAGTTTCGCATAGTAAAGATTATCAAGTTTAGAATTAAGTGCTAAAGCGTAAAAATTTTTAAAACTATTTGTTTGCACTATATAGATGGCACGAGCGTTACCGAGACGATGCATTATTTTGTCCTATTGTACTCTAAAGGTGAAGCGATAAGATCACGAATCGGTGCAAATAATATTTCCCCAACTATAAGTAGGTAATGGGGTTTTGTAGAAGTAATACTATTGGCACATTTACGCCTTCTTGCCGAAGGCAACGCAGTTGACTCGTTGTTTACACCGAGACATTGCCGCCGTAGTTTACAAAGTCCTTATCACAAAAGAGTCATTGAAACTTGTTCAGTCGCCAGTCGCGTTTACACGCTTAGGTCGTCTGACAACTCAGTATTTACACCGGGAAGTCGACATGGTGTAAACGCGCTATTATAGTTGAAGAAATATTTGTACCGATGAATGTTACCTCCTTTGACGGCTGACCCTTTCTATTACAAATAGTGTAATAAAACAATTATAATCTTGGTCCATCGTACGAGTCATGGGCGCGCTAATGCCTTTTTTGAATTCTAGTGTTGAATGATTTGTTTAGTCATATGGTCGTTTATTTTTTAAACTGTTGGTACTCCATAAAAAACCGACTGCCGGTTCTTTTCTTACTAATTCAGCAAAGTTAGTCACGCGTGAAAATGATCAAGTTCAGAGTTAAGTGCCAACGCGAATGTGTTTAGACTAGTTGTTTGCACTATACAGATAGCACGTGCCTTACCGAGACGGCTCATTCTTTTGTCCTATTGTACTCGAAAGATAAAGAGATAAGACGAATTGGTGCACATAATATTTATCAACTATACCTGGCCAATTATTACAAAGGTTACAAAAGTACTTATTCATACGTATGATACTGCTTGATATTAGATAATGGTAAATGAAAAGAAACAAAATTGTAAGAGTTTATTTTATATTAATTTACTCCATATCTATCACGTCCAGCATCAATTTCCGATTCCGAACTTAAATTGCTGCTCAAACTCAAATGTTGACAATTCAAAAGAAAAAATCATCAGAGACCACACATTTTTGTGAACATGCTATTTATCATTATTACATTATACACATTTTATTTCATGTTAACATTTATCTAAAAAAATAAGTTTTGACTGCCTAAACGCCTAGCCTATAAGTATGGGAACCGACTTTTGAAAACGTTTTGGAAGTCCCGCTTTACCTGGGATTTTCCAGACCGCACCGAGTCTCGATCTTTTCCTGGGATGAGGAAATGCAGCGACGTTGAAACTCCTAGAATCTGCCTATACCGATCTCTGATGAACATGCCTATTACGTTTACATTGTGCAATAAGTAGCAATATGTCGTGTGTAAGATATTTTTTATTGTGCTGTATACAAGACAATTTAAGGACGTCATAAAACCACAGACTTATAATTGGGACATTACATAATTTCACATACACATTAATACGTATTAGAGTAAGTGACAGTATCCTTTTCCTTCTAAGAATAAAACGTATATTGTCGATTTCTTTTTTTCACTTGTGTTAGTACAATCGATGCTCTAAGATACCCGGCCCTCTAGCTGATCTTTTGTTTTGAGTTCCTTACGCAATAGAAATGTGTAAAGGAATGTATTTATGTAGTGTATCAAGTTGGCTTAAAAAGTTTTTTAAAACGTCATTCATTCATGATACAATAGGGAAATACTTAACATTTAACCTGTGAGCGGAATGAATTTACGGCTCACGGGTTAAATGTTAAGTTTGTTTAATATTTTTCTTTACACTGATCTACTCAGAAACAAATAGTCGGTTCGAGGGTCAGGTATCTTAGTATAAGGTATTTACTATACAACGACGTACACAAACCCAAACTTAAAAGCCTAGCAGGCGCCATTTTTTAGGCGTACGATGTGGCCGGCTATTCACTGTAGTCCATTTGTTTAGGTACTTAACTAAATGTAAACAATCTTGAGCTGTCTACTTAATGAAATAAACATTTAAAAAGGATTTTTACTTACGTTCAAATACAACTACTTAGCTTCATATGAAATTGCATGCCTATTTTTATACCTATTGAATTGTGAAGTATATATTTCCATAAAAAGATGTATCAAGATTGTTTACATTTAGTTCAGTGCCTAAACAAATGGACTATAAAACAAATTGTTCGAAAATCCATATCAGCAGATAGGATAATTCATATTTTTATTTTGATTATATTGACGATTGTTTTGAAATTCGAAAATAAAACTTACATAATATAATTTTAAGAACTGAATTAGTGAGTCTGTAAAATAGAAGTCGGCAACATTAATGTGATAAGTGACCGCACAGTTTTATTAATATGTTTGCTCTGCTTCCCATTTATAAGTCTGTGCATTAAGCATGTGACGTCTTTTAAGTCTCAACCTTTCTACGCATCATGATGACGTTCTTAAATTATTATATAACCCTTTGGCATATGCTACGCGTATGCATGCAAAAGGGCTTATAAGATTAAAATCTGTTAAAGGGTTAACACAGTTGGCGTGTTTCATACGCGTAGGACATTTAGCATAATATGTGTCATATTTTATTTAAGTGCTTACGGGGTGTAACAAAAATGTTCGACAATATTTCAGATGGTGATTGTATTCTTGACAACAGTCTCGTTGTAATAGCATAAATTGTTCCAATAAGGTTGTAAAACAATAGCGTATGTAAACATAGTTTAGTGTTGCCATTGGACAGTCAATATGAATCAATGTAGTATTGATACGCCTCTATACTATCGATGGTGGCAGTTAATGGAACATTATTACCGGTTCCAACATCGATAGTGTGAATAGTAGGTTATTATCGCTTGCGACCGTCTTTTGCAATAATATCAGTTGTAAATTTTATTTTCTCTGTATACAACAACTGATACTATTGAGTATTGCTGTTCGATACAGTTGGCACTAATTTTAACATTACTGTGTAACGATAGTATTGGTACTATAGGCTCATTAGTATGGCGTGTTTACACAGAGTCGACTTAATGTTTACACCGAGTCTACTGCAATCTCTTCGAGCAATTCAGTTTGCGAAGACGGCGCAGTCGACGCTCTGTTTACATTGAGTCAATTGCCGCCTTTAATCACAAACTCGAAGTTATGTCATTATGAATAAAAGTTTACATACGTAGTTACGTATTTCCCGGCCCCTAGCATGCGGATCGTGATGCGACGCGTTGAAATTTGTTTGATCGACAGTCGTTTACCGAAGACGACCGAGCCGCCCGACAATGTTTACACTAGTCCATCGGTCGACTTTGGCAGCGGAGTGCGGTAGTCAAACGACTCATTATTTTCGGCAAGTCCAAACGATCTGTCGACCTAGTGTAAATGCGCCAATAGAGTAACTATTTATCAAGGTCAACTGTCTATAATTTTGGCAACACTGCACATTGCGCGTCAGAATTTCTGCCGCATATTCGCAGTTATGTGGGAAACCGCAATATCAACAGTCGTTCCGGTAAATTTGAACAATTACTTATTGGGGTACTCTGGGAATTACCAGAAATTTTTGGTTTTAAGCGAATCAAAGGCGTAACTTTTTGTTACCAATCCATATACATATTGTGTAGTTCTGAAGAAAGTACTTTTCATAGATACAACTTATTTTTCTAATCGTGAATTATGATCGTATTATAATATTATGTACATACTGGTTATTTTTAAAATACTAACAACCTTGCAGGACTAGATTACTAACATCATAACTTATGTTCCGTTACTTTTGACATAACATGATAATCGTACCAAAAAGAAACTGGTTAAGTTTTTTCTGTACCATCTGACACTCTTGAAATATGTATTTGGTAGCAAGGTAGTAAGTTTAAAAGTGCAAGCGTCCTCTCCGATAACTCCTTCGTATTGCACAGAGTTATCACCTTTTTAACTGACTTAAAAAAAAAGAAGAAGGTTCTCAATTCGACTGCTTTTAGTGTATATGTTACGCGATAACGGCATTTGTGAACCGATTTTGATTTGTTGGAAAGAAGGTACGTCCATATTTGTCCTATTTAAATTTGAAATAAGTATTCCACCTCAAGAGTGGCAAACTAGGGGACGAATCCGGTTTCGCGCACTTTCCGGTAACCGAATTCAATAATATTTGGCAAATAGACGTAATTTCACGAACTTTTGAGGTCGTTTTTTTTGATGAAAAAAGTTGTTATAAAGCGATCTATTTAAATATTTTTATTTTTCTGTGAAAGTTAAATTTGACGAATTGTTAAAGTTCTTGTAAAGAAAGTTGTTATTTATGACGTTAGCAATAGTGTCCTTCGAGGTTGTTATTATTTTACCAACAACCCTGTATATGTCCAATATATTTTGCAATCCGCATAAAGTAGTTAAATGTAAGTGATCTCGTCGTGTCTTAACTGAATTCAGTCACAGCAATAATAATTAATAGTTACCTATATATTTTTAATAGCCAAAGATCTGATATTTTTTTATTGTCCGTATACTTATGGAGGTTAGAAGATAGACAGCACAAATTTATAGAGTGAATGTGGAGGGGAGCATGGGGAGAGGTGGACCCAGACGTTCATACCTCGATCAGATTTGGGATGTCCTTGAAAACACCAGGTTAAAAGTACTAAGAGACCCGTTTGAAGAGGCTGATGCGAGTGGACGCTCATGGTCTCTGCCTGCTCCAGTGGGAGATCGACATGATGGAATGTAAGACTGTATAAATAACGTGTACATAATATTTTTTTTCATAATGTATTTTTTTTAATAGTCCTTTTGTAACGTGAATAGATAGGTATGAGAAAATGCATTCACCGTTTTCCTTTCACTCCATCTTCCGAAAAAGGTGGTTGGTGCACTGGCGACAAAGATGCTTTTGGTAAAAATGGAAGTAGTAGAATAATAATAGGAGTAAAGGTTAAATCGAGCGAGTTACCTACGCTTGTGTTGAATATTTATTCGTATAGTTTATTTTCCCATTTTCCCTCTGCATAAAATTAATAAAATAAATAACAGAAGCGCAACCACAATCAGAAACACCACCAACAAAAAAAATTATCTTCACGTGTTCCGCTTCTACCTCTACGGGGCATCCAATGGTATAATTTACTTCCATTTTTGTTAACGTGGAATTCCGCAAAGAGAAACCTAAATTTATACATTATTTAAAATTACTCTTGTCCCAAAATAACTATAACACTCTCTGCTAAGTTGTTGAAGGGGTGAAAGGCAGCAGAATGGCGACATATTTTATACATAGCCTAGCGGTACTGTTGGATTAGTTTAGTTAACTCCGTTAGCTTAGTTCGCGGTGAGAACCGAAGTTAACTTAATTCACCTAGGTGCATTAAGTACACTTTTAGTAAACTTAAATAACTTCACTTTACCGTTATATTATAATTGAAAGGCATGTATTAATGCTGAGTAAATTTTATTGACCCATACAAAAAAAAAACAATGTCATTTGGGAGTCAAGCCGTAAAATTGGGTGCACGTAACATAAAAACAACTTAAATATTTCAACGTAAAAGCATTCTAAAGGCAAACAAATCTACTACAGAAATATTTGTCTTAAAATTGCAAATTACTTATTTGGAAATCTGCTAATATATAGGTACATTTTTTTTGTATTTCTTATTTAGTATTAAATAAGTCAAAGTCAAAGATTATTTATTCCATAGGTAAAATAAATTTACACTTGAAAACGTTACATTTAAGCTACTGCTCGTTCACTACGCTGACCTCCCTGAGAAGAACGAGCAAGAAACTCTAGGGATTGCTCTTTTCAAATAAACTTAAATGCTATGGAATACACTTTGAATCAAATTTGTGTGGATTCTGGAGCCATGTCGTCTTTCCATACATCTTTAGTAACATAAAAGCTAATGTTTTTAACGGACCATTTCTAAAAAAAATGGCCTACGGTTATATGTCCATTCAACATGCTTAACAGAGCCTCACGTATAATTTTGTCATTGTACCCAGGTGATTTGAATTTACTCAAAGTGTACTTAACAAAGTGTAGTTGACGCACCCGAATAGTCTTCTCGGCTACGTGAGCGGTGTGGCCTGGGCTTAAGTATTCCGCGTTAAAGGTGTGGTGACTCTCTGATCTGCACTCCTGAACAAATTATCAAAGCTTATTAAATAAACATAGACTCAAACCTTTGAAATAATAACTTTCCCACTACAATTCATCGTTATACAAGTTAGTGTTATAAATAATTTAATTCTAAACAATGAAAAAAGAAAACCGAACAATCATTGAAGATTCAATTCTTCTTAAACGTTTCAATAATATCATATTATTTCATCATCTAAATCAATATTATAAGTCAATGAATCACACGGTATTATACCACAATTCCACTTTCAAGATATACCGTTGAATCACGACGTACTTTGTTACAACAATATTGCTAGCAAGACAATGGTACACTCGTATCATAACTCATAATAAGTTCCTTTGATCACGTAATAATGCCATCTTAACAATCATTAAAACAACGTTTGTTGTATGGCTTTCAAAAGCTCGATTTTTTTACTTAACCTGCATTGTTTCTGTTGTATGAAAGAGTAAAAAAAGTGAATTTACAGAATCATATTTATTATATATGTATGTAGGTGCTTTCAGAACGAAAATAGGGTAACAGTTAGATGTATTGGGCTTAAACTATTGCAATATTGAAATAAAAAATAATGTACAGTAAAGTTCTTCATTAGTAGATGTAATATATTAAGATTTGTTAAGTACATAATATATTTTTCGCGTCTATAGTCGTAAAGTAGTTTGTCTATTTGTGCAATATCTTATTTTTACTTCTTACCGTCCACATGTGAATTGCATTTTTTTAATTTGTTTTATTAAACATGTTGTGTTTATACATTTTTAGGGTGACACTTAATCGACTTGTCAGGAAATGCTTTATGGACATAAAGATTTTTCCGACCGGCTTAATGCTCTGGCCACACAGAAGGCGGCCGCGTAAGCGTTCCGGTCTGTGTGGGCTGAGCCTTGCGATTCCGAATCGTAACTTCCTTATATTACAATATAATTATATTATTTATTATGCATACCCAACCGCATATTATTATTATTGTATCCATCGTGTTTGTTTAATGCATGCAATGTGGTGAATATGAATCAAATTGTGATGTATTCCTTTCTATTACCATACGATCGGTTTGTTTTGCTTTGATGTATACGTGACTGATTTAAATGTCTACTTATCACCTATTTAGGCGTGATCTGTGCAAAATAATGTATGTAGACAATGTTATTTTTGTATTAATATAAATAAAATATTGTCAGATTTGAAGCGTTTTTTATTTACCCCTTTTTAATTTTTTGTTACTTTTAAAGCTGTTTGTGCTTACGAGCGTGTACACTACAACGGTAGGTTCTACATGCTAAATTATGAATGCAAACACCTTAGCTGTCTGTCAAGTTTATTTGAAGAATTTCGGCACTTAATAATAAAACTTAAATAATAAAAAAATAGTATATAGTGTTATAGTTTTGTTTTGATTTCTATGTGAACAATAAAGAGCTGTAAAACTATTTTGAACCGACTTCAGAAAAGGAGGAGATTCTCATTTAGTTTGTATTTTTTGTGTATAACATACACGTACTACGCAATTATTGCGATTCGATGGTTCTTTTTTGTTGGAAAGGGCGAACTTCAGCAGTGGTCCCAAATTCAAATTAGAAGAAAATCTTCCACCTCTGGAGTCATTCGGGTCAAGTGTGTGTACTTTTGTAATGAAGAGCTTACTGTGCCTAAAATATAGGAGTTAGGAACAAAAAGGTATTACTTTCCAGTAAAGCCTTTATGTAGATCTAAATTTAAATAAAAATAAAAACTTGAAACACGTTTTTTTCTGATCTAACATCGGAAAGCGTTCACTTCAGTCGCATTGCGGGAAACTGCTCACCCTTATGAGGTAAGTCAGGGTTTCTTAACCTGTGGTCCATGGCTTCCTAAGGGTTCCGTGTAATGAATCCACGGCCAGCCTTCCTAACATAAGGCATTTATATAAAAATCGATATACAATATTTTGTTAGTAAATAGGTAGGTACTGTGCTTTTCAGAAAGGGTCCGTGGGCTCTGAAATTTTGAGAAGAGTCCATGACTAGAAAAAGGTTAATAAATCCTGGGGTATGAAGGCTCATGGTCAAAATAAATACAATAATAATAAAAAAGTATTCTTTATTAAAATACTTAAACATATTTTAATTGTATTGTTGTGTGTGTAACGAACATAACGAAAGAGATTAAACAGACTTTTGAAGTCGGTTTTTATAAAAAAAGTTATGAATAATTAATTATATGATGAAATTTACTCTTTAACCATTTCATGGACAATTAAATAGTAGTACCGTATATAAAAATGTCAGTACGTGTTCAATGTATGTAAATCAGTATTTATAAGCAAACAATTGAATTTTGTCAGTACATTGTTGATACTTTTCTGTGGATGAGCCAGCAAGCAAGAACTACACAGAATGCACTTAGAAATCGTACTGTGAAGGCCGCAGTTGGTTTTTTGAAATCCATATAGCGAAATGGGCTACCCCGTTTTATCATCATATTATAATATTTGTTTTGTAGTAAACGCTGTTACTGTCCATGAACTGGTTAACAATACGCCAAGCGAGTTAACAAAAATTTAACCAAAATAATAAGCCAAGTTTGAATATTTCTGTAACATAATTGTAACTTTGAATAAAAGTTCTTGGAATTACATGTATTTGCCAAGTTTTATTAAAATCCGATTTCCGGATTTCCGAAACCGGATTCATCACAAGTAACATGGTATTATCTCAAAATGGCTTTAATTTATTAAGTAAGTTTCAAAGCGACAGTACGGTCCGGGCACGTTGCAATTAAATCGTATGTGAATGGACACATCAATATAGCGAAATTTTGAAGAAAAATTATTAATATAACGCAATTTTGAGATAAAATATGTCGCCATTTTTGAGATAATACTACGTTAATTGTCCAGGGCGATTTGTTTAGGTACCTAACTAAATGTAAACAATCTCGATACATCTTTGTATTGAAACATCGACTGTGAACTGGCGATCGGTACTATCTCAATTTTGACAACTTTACAGGTGAAGAAAAAATATTAGGGGTTAAAGTATGAAATTGCCGTTTTATTGCAATAGGTTC
>NW_020654302.1:12496-16165 GCF_003589595.1 Hyposmocoma kahamanoa
TTAGATTTTCAGTACAAATCGGCAATTTCATACTTTAACCCCTATTATTTAATTTTATGCATATTTTTTATGATGCTAAAAGACGAACGAGCGATTCGTTCTGTGTCTCGTTTTTTAGTTTAAGGAGACTTGTGTCATGACTGTGGCATCACAGTATGTTTACTCAAAATTTTATATGCCTGTAACAAGAGTACATAATTTCATGAAGAAAGACGATATCCATAATATTAACCTTAGAACTATGTCCAAACTCATGCTACCGCGATTTCGTTTAACTAAGGCAAACTATTCTTTTATTGGGAACTGAATACGTTTTTACAATAAAATTCCAGAGCATATATTAAGATTATCATTTATTAAATTTAAAACTTACATTAAAAGTATTGTAATTGAACAGTCATATTACAAAATTGAACAGTATTTGTACTCATGTTGTCTTTCCATACATCTTTATCTAAAGTGTATTCCATAGCACATAGCATTTTAAGTTTATTTGAAAAGAGCAATCCCTAAAGTTTCTTGCTCGTTCTTCTCAGGAAGGTCAACGCGGTGAACGAGCAGTAGCTTAAAAAATGACGTTTTCAAATGTAAAACTTGTACTAATGGAATAAATAATTCAAATAATCATTTACGCAAGTTGTGATTGTGGTGGTAAGCGGCACTCAGTGCCTTAATCCGGTAAAGGCTGTTACTGTCCATGAAAGGGTTAAAAAACAAAATTTGAAAAATATTTTTTTTGTAAATTGACAAAACAAATTAAAATAAATAACGTACATAAAATATTATGTAAAGGTGATAATTGTGGAGTCGATGCCTATTGCTCTCAAGTGTGAAACTCATTAACGCGTCGTTATCAAAAATATACATGCGTTGATAGTTTCCAATTAGCTAAACATAAGAAACTTCTAACGCCACAAAGAAAACTTTTTTTGTAAATATGTTTTTTTATAATACCAAGTGACGGGATGATCAAGTCGTGCGCCTGACAAGTCGAGCAAGCGACACACCTGTCCATAGTCCCATGTGTCTGTAATTTCACCAGTACCCTTACCCTTCCAAACCAGAACGCAGTAATGTTCACATTACTGCTTGGCGCCAATAACAGGTAAGGTGGCAGTACTTCCCAGGACGAACCTTTCACAAGAATTATTTAATTACCTTTGGAGGCGAAATTTACCGTGTAATTTGTGCTGTGATCCGTACTATGTGTAGAAAGTATGGTTTTATCACATAGTGCACAATTTAGCTGATTAGCACGCTGTTATGTACCGGGTCATCACAGTTTGTTCTCCATACAAAACAATGGCTAGTTTATTCTCTATACAAAACAATGGCAATTTCAATGGCAATGGAAATGCGCGGCCCAGAGGTTAGCTATTGCACTGTTAATGGACCTAGAAGGAAAGATAATATTGTTTAATTACTTTATAAATTAAATATGCAGATGTATATTACATTTATAGATCTCTGTTGATTTAATAAATTACATAGCATTGATTAAATTGATACTTTATTGGAATGTTATAAATTTGAATTGTTTTGTTCGAACATAGGTACGGATACTTTATTGAAATATTATAAATTTGTATTGTTTTGTTCGAATATAGGTACGAACAAACGCGACTGGGCGATGATCTTATTTATATTTGTTTAATGCTTTTGTTTTTTGTTATTTTTCTCTATCTTTCTTACTGATTATTTGTGTAATTGTGATGTTATTGACTTCTTGACTTTGGTAAGCACTTTGTTTTTCTCTAAACTTAGAAATTCGATTATGGAATTTACTACTCGTCGTTATTTACAAAGTAAGTAGGTCCGTAAATGTTTAAAATAAAATATTCTTTTTGATTTCAGAGAAGAAAAGGCAAGCCGCATTGCATAAAGAGGCGGCATGGGATGGCTCGCTGGGCAATCACTCCATCTCAGAATAATGAGGTGACAGTACACTTATTATCAAAATAACTTCATTTTATGGTCTACTAGCTGGTGCCCGCGACTTCGTATGCATAGAATAAGCCGCCTACTGTACTATATTAATTTTCACAGTTTTATTGCTTCTCCATACAAACTTTCACCCCAATTAAGATTTATTTTTGTGACAAAAATTACCCTATGTCCTTTTCCTAGTGCCCACCTATTTCTATGCAAAAATTCAACAAAATTTGTTCATTCTAGATAATATTACAAGCGCGACTATAATTTTTGCATTCCAAAGTAGCAAAATTATCAATTTTTCTACGACTTTCGAACTTATGCGCGACATAGTTGACACGACCATAACGTACAAAACGAAAATGGCGGACTGAGTAAGTAAGTCTAAATATGTGGAACTTCGCTTACTGTTGGCACACGTGCCATGCAAACTAAGCATTTCTAGTGTATTCATTGTTCTGTGCACTACAACAATATTTAGACGATACCGAGCCGCATTCCTATGTTGCTGTGCGGGTTTATGCGTTTTCTATGTATGTGTCGGTGGCCTAACTGTTTCCATTGGGCGTTCAATGCGGGGGTCCCGGGTTCGATTCCCGTAGGGGCTAGTATGGGAAATGAAGTTTTCTAAATTCTGGGAATTGCCTCAGAATTCCGTTGCTCTGGTACACATAATATAGGGAATTCCCTAATTTGAGACCAGACTGCTCGTGAGATTGTCTGGCACATGTACATTTGCACTTCCGGTGGAACAGGGACTTAACTTACATTTGTAAAATTTACATAAAATGAATTAAAAGTTTTGTATTTAGGGATACTTAGCAGATTTGAAGAGCTCTTAAATGTTATTCTATTTCAATACGCGTTACGCCCTCTGTAGAAAAATGAAAGAATGCATAATGCGTCTCTGCTTTTTCGTATAAATTTTAAAAATGGTTTGGGATCACAATTTTTTGCAGTAAAGTCTGTTTTACCGGAGTATACTCATATGATGCAATTAATAAATTAATTGATTTAACAAGTGGAAGAGTGTCTGCCTACCGCGATGGGAGCAGAGGTCTACCACGAAATATGATACTACGTGATAACGAAGGTCATACATATTACACATATCAGTTTTTTCTATGAAAGTAAGGTCAAAAATCGATACGATAGCTTTTCATATGAGCTTCGCTGTCACGTAGTACTATCCTGACCTCTTGGAGGTCTACCACGAAATGCGAAGCAACGACCATCGTTTTAGCTTCGTATCTGGGACTACTCTCGATCTCCGCCCGACATCCATCCGAAACAATTGCTGCCAAATAAACAATACTCGACCAAACGAAAAGCCGCGTGATGCGAATGAAGCTTCATACTTGACACTTGTCTTTTAACTTTGTCGAATATTACTTATTTGACAGTAATTGTTTCGGACGGATGTCAGACGGTGATCGAGAGTAGACCCCCTGACTGGAGGCTACCACGAAACGCGTACGAAGATTGTGATTTGACATAAGTCCTTACTTCGAAACGTCAAATGACAGCTTTGGTCCATTGACTTACAATTATATGGACGTCGGGTCCGCGCTAAAAAGTGTCCGCACTTGTAAGGCGCTAAAATCGTATACAGAGCGCCAAACTCCGCTTTAGTCTTCATTTGTTCGACTGACAGCGCGATACTGCGATGACATTACAATTTAAATTTCGAATAGGTTGACTTGGGACATTTTTTTCGTGGTTTTTGTATTAGACCCG
>NW_020654303.1:0-15377 GCF_003589595.1 Hyposmocoma kahamanoa
CTCAATTTACAACCAGGCGTTTTTTTCTCATAATCCGCCCCCACATTAAGGTTACTACCTACTTCACTTCCTATTTTTGTAGCTATCAAAACATTCTATACAAAAATGTTCGCTGTTTACTAACTATGAATGTATTTTTGGTACCTTACGTTTAAACTATTATCATTTACATGTCTTTTTCACTAAAATAATACCTATACGGGCCTATACCGTGAAAAATCGAGGCGACTATCCTATTCGATATGAATAAATGCCCTTTTAGTATTTAAGTAAGCTATATTATATACAAAAGAGCGATTATTGACACCTAGGTGCGCAGTTAATGAACCAGTGTATAGTTATAATAAAAATAAAACGGAATTTATTATAACATACAAAATTATGCGACAGTAAATACTTGCGTCTGAAATTTTGAACCGTTTATCGTGTTCGTCGCGGAGATAAACGCATGCACAAGCCAAACGCATCTATTCCACACGAAGCCCTGCAGGAACTTTGATGAGTGGTGTCTATACTCCTTAATTAAACTAATTATTCTTTGTTGCGATTTGGCGAAGTTAGGTTTTTTGAAAACGAGGCACTTATCCCACATCTATCCCGGTTTTACCCTACATACAAAAAAAAAAACATACAGTCGAATTGAGAACCTCCTACTTTTTTTGAAGTCGGTTAATAAAAATTGAAAACATAGGATCCTTTACATTAGAATTACGTATTATTTTCTAATTCTCTTCCTGATTGCACTATACTCGAGAGTTAACACATAAAATATTAGAACGTGAGACAACTATAAATTTTAATGTAAGGGACATGCTATATTTTAAAACACCGGGCATTCCCAAATTTTAATAATACCAATTGATAGAGCTGGAACTTTCGAATACAATGATATAATATATCTCATTTTCGACAAAATACTACGTTAATTGATAATAATTCTTTTAAAAAATTAAATTCTTAAACCACATAGGTATGTGTCAACAATAGTTTTTATGAAATACGCTCACCTGATGGAAAGTGGCGATGAGGCCAACTATGGAGCACGCACACTTAAATAATGCCGTATATGTAACTCTTCGTGCGAATCTTTGGAATATCCCCAAATAGGGGTGGAATTCAAGTCTAGTCACCCGGTGTAATTCCATCGCGCACTCTCCGTGATATATCCTGTAAAATAGCGATAAGCAGGCAACTTTACGGCGGTGTTCAAG
Organism: Hyposmocoma kahamanoa; assembly: GCF_003589595.1. Taxonomy (NCBI): domain Eukaryota; kingdom Metazoa; phylum Arthropoda; class Insecta; order Lepidoptera; family Cosmopterigidae; genus Hyposmocoma; species Hyposmocoma kahamanoa. The sequence continues at coordinate 1,212 of NW_020654303.1, forward strand.
GCTCTGCAGCTTCGCATCCACTAATTCCGAGTCACCTGTAAGCCTCATGGCACGGTTGTCAATTGAATCCAAGGTGGCCAGTTGGTATGTAGCAGAGCCATCCCAAAGGTGGCAGCAGTACTCCATGCACGACCGGACATCACGTAAATACGTATTGAACCTACATTTTTATTGATAAAAGTTGGTGCCGCTGTTACAATGGTCTAATTTAAACAATATCTATTTTGCACACTATACAACCCTTTGACGTAATTAATTCAACCATTCAGTATTGCGTCCTTCGGAGTTTCAGTGTTCAGTCAGTCGCCGCAGGGATAGTTCGTGTGTTTCCGTCAAAATCGATCGGCAAACTTCGCGTGAATTCTTTCGTACGCTGTTAAATTAAAACAGTCTCCCTTTATTTCTACGAGTGTTAAATAAAGGTAAGTGACAATAATATCAATAGGATGCCTTTATACATATAGTGGATATTTTTTGAACGGGTACGCTATTGGGCACGGGGTTTCCTCTAAAAGTCAGTTCAAAGTATAGTGGTGCTTACTGTGTGAAAATACAATACAACTATTCTTTATTGCACACTAGGACAAATACATATTAATACAAATAAATTGAAATACAGGTGCAATAGACAGCCTTATTGCTAAATAGCATTATCTGTCAAGCAACCTTCGTGTTCGTTCTGTCAAGCAACAGGAGAAACTATAAGATATTTAATTGACCTGCGTAAAGCGAATTATTTATTATAATGTGAAATTTGACAACTGTCCTATTTAAGTTTATTTATGACTAATTTCGTTTATAGATTTTTAAACGTCGGAAAAGTTATCATTTTGTGGATGTGACCTTATAACACTGAGTGTGCGTATTTTTACAAAACTTCCAGTTGTTATTGTGAGAAAATCATGAAATCTCCAGATGATCTCTTTTGTATTCGAATGTACTGAAACAAATTAAGGCGAAATAATATTTTTTCAAAAAACAAAGCAAAAATTGCAGCCAACTAAGGCTAATTCTATTTAATACTAATTAAGCTGTGTTAAAATGAATTAATGAAAAATAAACAGAAGAAAATAATCAAGAACTTGTTGAAACCATAATTATGGCAAACTGTACTTCTGAATAACATACAAAACTTTCTAAAGAAATTCTAACAATAGACAATAGTTTTAGGTAAAATGTAAATTAAGTTGGTAGACTAGTATTACCCACGTCAGCAAGATTTTTAGGAACTTTCAGTATTTCATTCGGTCGTTTCTGAATTTTTATTTGCACAAAAGTTTTCGGTGCTCATGACCCAAATAAGTTAATTTTTAATTTAGTATTCGAACCCCAAATTTAATATGTGACATTTTATAACTGTCCCATTTAAACATAAAACGTTTTCGACTAATTTGACACGTAGAAAAATGTTGTATTTTTGCAGATGTCGCCTTATTACACCAAAGGTGCGATATTTTACTGCTTTAATAAGGTTTTTTTAATACCAAACGACATAGCAGTTGCTTTAAATCGCAAATCTGCCGTCTGTTAGCTAAAACGCTGTTAAGTGACAAAATATTTTTTGAGATGTCTTAAAAAACCATAACCCAGTTTCAGAATGTTGAAATTGTTTAATGATACTCGTATTTCAAAGTCGAACACGTTTGCTAAAGAATTTTGTGCTTTATTTTTTTCTGTTTAAAAAGAATATTTCACTATTTGTCACTTAGCCAAGTTTTGGTTAGTGGACGGCTGAAATATCTGAGGGACACTGCCACTGCGCCTATTACCCTGAGACATAAGTTGACAAGTCCCAAGAGGAGGTCTACGAAATTGAAAAGTTTGGGAACCTCTGCTAGAATTGACGAACAAGTCGTGTGCTTGATGGTAAGCGACACGCCTGTCCACAACAGTTGCGTGCCACTCAGAGCTTTAAATCCCACCCTGAGGCATAAGTTGACAAGTCCCATGCGCCTGTAATTTCACCAGCACGCTTACCCTTCAAAACCGGAACACTGTAATGCTAACATTACCTACTGCTTGGCGGCAGAAATATGTAAGGTGGCAGTACTTCCCTGGACGACTCTTTCACAAAAAGCTCTCCTACTATAGTCAATTTGTTTAGGTACTTAACTAAATGTAAACAATCTTGATACATCTTTTTATTGAAACACATGCTTTACAAATCAATAGGTACAAAAATAGACACGCAATTTCATATGAAGCTAAGTATTTGTATTTTGTATTTGAAGGTAAGGGAAAATCATTTTATAAATGTATATTTCATTAAATAGACATCTCAAGATTGTTTACATTTATTTAAGTACCTAAACAGATGGACTATAGGTCTTGTTTAAAGCGATCCTTAGTAAAGACCGTTGTTCTGTAGTCAGATGTGAATTTTGCTCAGATTCTATTATAAGGGGTTAAAAGTTCTGACATTGTCTTGGTCACTTCGAAAGGATTTTTTGAATATAATACTAAGTGACAGGGCGAACAAGTCGTGTGGCTGGTGGTAAGCGAGACGCCTGTCCATAACAGTTGCAGTGACACCCTGAGACATAAATTGACAGGTTCCATGTGCCTGTAATTTCGCCAGCACCCTTACCCTTCGAAACCCGAACGCAGTGATGTTCACGTCACTGCTTGGTGGCAGAAACAGGTAAGGTGGCAATACTTCCCTGGACGAACTCTTTCATAAGGAATTCAGTTTCACATACTACAACAAAATATAAAGATTACCACGTCACTTTCAAATTGTGATATAACAATTTCAAACTACCGAGTTCTTAGGTTTTCGCGATTGTCACACATAGGAAATGAAACTATTTTTCCAGATTTAAATCGCTTATATTTGACTGTCATGTGTGAACCGTGACCATGGGACCTGTAAAAGGTCCGACACGTTGGTTTGTTTGAAGAAACTAATATTATACGCGATTTAAATCCGGAAAAATAGTTTCAATTTCAAAATATTTCACTCTGCTTTTTATTATCCTTTGTAGTGTGTTTATCCAAGGAATGGATTATAATAATCCGTAATAATAAGTAATCCGTGTCATCGGATCCACTTGTACTATGAGCGTTTGCTCACTACTTTCAGGGTCGTATTCCAAAACTCTACTCAATGCTCAAGTCAGGATTTGAGCAGACTTGAGTATGATGTCAAGCACTGGAAATACGACCCTAATGGCAAGGATTTGGGTATGATTTCTAGTGCTTTGAATCATACTCAAATCCTGACTTGAGCATTGAGTAGAGTTCTAGAATACGACCCTCAAACTTGAACTATCTGGCGAAACAATTTAGGCGTCAGCTGAAATGCCTTTTCTTAGAAAACCTTTTATACTCTGTAAATTACTTTATGAACCTTAAAACGGTACTGAGTATTTTCTAATTATTATATTATTAATGATTTTATTATTAATTATTAATAAAAATTGAATTTTTAATACTAATTCTTTATTGCACAAGTAAATGACATTTATGGCCATGCTAAATAAGTAAATCAGTCGGAAGAGCACTAAGGGTATTTATTGCATATAAATAAAGGGCACAGAGACATAACACAGATACTACGACGTACTTATAACAGGAACTAATATAAAAATTACAGCAGAAAAGACGCGCACATGAAAAACTACTTCTAACTCGAACCAGTGTTAGACGCGGACTCCTCGATACTAATCACGCTTATAACGGAAGTTACCGGAAGTTCTGTCGTTATTACCATATTTGGTCATGAAAAATGGATATTTTGGCAAAACAGGGTCGATGGCGGGAAGCGCCATTTACATACGCAAAGACTAATCTACTTCCTCGACGATGGGTGGTCGTCGCGATATCGGGTAGGACGCTTTTTAGTACGCTTCGGGCGCACTAGATGGGGTTGACACGCCATACATTACAAAAAATTACATGTTACAAAGGACATATCCAAAGGTGAGCTTACCTCTAGAAGATGTCTCTTGCCGTGGTGAATAAACTAGGTCTACAGGACATTATTGTACAATACATTTATTAAAATTCAAATGAAAATCATTATCAATCACGACAATATAAATATGGCTGAAATGTAAACCTACATAAAATTTACATACATACATAATATATATTATTTATCAAAACAAATTATTAGTTTATATTTATGTTACCGCTTAACTTCTAATTATCATTAATACCAACATATTAATGGTAATTAGAATAAACTAAAACTAATAATTAGTACTGCAGTCTTATGTCTGTTTGGAATTTTTCATTAGAGGAAATACTGGATCCCAAAACTGGTGGTACGGAGAAACCATCTTCCCTGTTGAAAATAGGATGCTTTTTAATTTCAACGGCCTCTCGTAGCATCCTTGGTAGATAATGAACTTCTTTTGCAAGGACATAGGGCTTGTCAAACTTGATGGAATGTGTAAGTTTATTTACAGGTACATGTAAGAAGAATTACCAATCAGATTATGATGCGAATGTGGATGGAAGGGCTTTAAGAGGACGTCACAGAAGGACATTGACCAGATCAGTGATATCCTCGAAAAGGCTGGGATCTGAAGTGACAAGAATAAAAGAAGTTGTATGAAAAGGGTAGTTGATGTATGTGAGGCTAAAGAAAGATGTGTCAGGATAGAAGTATTTCTTCTCTCCCTCTGATAGACTTCCCCTGTCGTTTTATTTCATTGCGTGACACAATTAATTTCATAATTCATAGGAACACCTGCGAAGTATGAAGTATAAATAATAAATAGGCTAATAAATACAATATAATCATTAGTAAGGTATGATACAGTTAACGTTAAACTTCATAAAACTGTTTATTGAAAATCGGATGTTTTGGATATTGACACAGCGATTGCCAAATCAATACCTCCAATGCGTACTACGCTATTGTAATTTATGGTCATGTTCTGTTTTGATTTTGGTTTTTGTTTCTTTATTTGTTTTTTTTCACAGAATTCGTTTTATTGTCGTTTTTTTCCGAATTTTGTTTCTTTATATTTTTTCAACAATAAGATTAGTAAATAAATATGGCTGTTTACAAAAGTAACAGAAAATGACCAAAAATTCAAATTGGCGCAGTTGTTCATTGGAGGTATCGAAATATGCAGTTTCACCACACCACTTTTTTATCATACCAAGTGACGGGACGCCTCTGTCGCTGAATATCATATTCGCAAATATTATGTTCGCAAAACATGATATTCGCAAGACATCATGTTCACAAAATATCATATTCGCAAGATATTCTCAAGTTATTACATTCTTAAAATACCATATTCGCTAAACACCACATTCGCAAAACACAACATTCTAAGTACAGGTAATAACAGGAGGTCTTACTAGCGACAGACAGAGGGTTAGCTTAGGTAGCATTAGACGTACCCTGTGTAACTAAATCAGAAATTGACGCCTTACATGGAATTTTTTGTGCAGATACGTTAAAATGGTGTATATTAATATATTTATGGTTAGAAAAATCATTTCCATAAACCCTCTTACGAACCAGTCGTGGGCCTGATGGTGAGCTACACGCCTGTCCATAACAGTTGCAGTGCCATACTAAGCTTTAAATCACAACGTTTTAAAGGTCTGTGCTACTACAGCCTTTACTCTGCAATTTCTCACATTACAATGGATTACTGAATGGTTACTACGTAACAGATACATCACTCTCATATAAAATCGAGAAACCTACGTTGTAATAGCCTACTAAATCTGACTAATTACACCACTCGCTCACTACGAGGAAAAAGGAACTTAAGCACGCGCTCAGAGAGGTGAATATAACGTTGCCCGCCGTGCGCAGTCGTGCGGAACCGAATGCCTCATAAACGAAAGACTTGTATGAGCGCTTGTGCCGACGTCGGTACATTCAACGGTAGGCACTTATCGCATAACCTTGAGCGAGTGAAGGAGCCCTGATACTACTCTTTCAGTTATAGTTGAAATGACAGCGATAACTAACACAATATTTTTTTATTTTATGATGTCTGGTGATGGGACGAACAAGTTGTGCGCCTGGTGGTAAGCGACACGCCTATCCATAACAGTTGCAGTACCACTCAAAGCTTTAAAACGCAAAGATCTGAGAGGCACTGCCACTGCGCCCCTCACCTTGACACATAAGTTGACTAGTCCAATGTGTCTGTAATTTCACCAGCAAACTTACCTTAGTTGGCGGTTCGGAGTAATATGTTTGCCCGCAGGTTTGCTCGATGAAGTTAAAATAACGCTTTTTAAAGCTTATAGTCAATCTTTTTATTCGAGCGGCCTGTGGGTTAGGTATACGAAACGAGCCTTTAACGCCCTGCGCGTGCAATATAATAATGCATTTAGAATGCTGATGGGACTGCCAACGTGGTGTAGTGTATCGGGTATGTTTTCGGTGGCCCACACGGACAGCTTCCAGGCCATCATGCGCAAAAAGATTGTCTCGCTGATGAGTCGCACGAGGCTTAGTACTAACAGCGTTCTAAATGCTATAGCGGGAAGATATGATTGTCCTGTCTTGAAAGGACGTAGCCCAGTTTGAAATATAATTAAGTTGCTCTGATTAATAAGTTCTTTTCCTAACATATATGGATATTTTAAGGTTCGAAATAAATAATAATTATTATTATTACCTTTCAAAACCGGAACACATTAATACTTGCGTTACTGCTTGACGGCAGAAATAGGTAAGGTGGCAATAATTCCCTAGACGAATTCTTTCACAAGAATCTCTACCGCTACTAAACCGCCGTTACTGTCAATTTGAGGATTTAGAATAAGTAGCGACTTGGGCGCATTTCGACTCATCCGTAGAACAAAGATCTATGTGCAAGACTACTTATTATTAATTATTATTAATAGATAAACAGTTTGCACCATGGCGTTACGACAATTCAGTTAATAACAATTTAAAAAGAAAGAACAAATACACAAAACAATAAAATAAACTTAAAATTATCTACTGACTAATTCATTCATACATCTCTCCAAAACTCTCTTCCATTCCGTCATCAGTCTCTCTATCCCAGTCACATGAGCATGGAGTTGAGGAGTGCAGTCGTACGTGGAATAGGCGAGTGTCGGTGCAGTTCAGTGCGAGAGGGCTCGATTGCCAGGAGGGGCACACCACGTCTCGCCTGTTGCAGTAATCATCAGGGACCCTGAACCTAAGGATCTTTTCCACTAGGCTCACACTGTCAATATTATTTCTTAATACATTTATAATGAATCTAAGTGATCTTGTTCTCAGGACCATAGCACATTTCGTTTGTTCTTCGCTGTGGATGTCAGATCGACCGTTGTTCGACTTTATATCTCCGAAACGAAATAAGAAATATAAATTCTCAAAACACCTTTACGTAGGCTTTAGCTTGAATAACGAAATTATTCTCGTAACCTACTTAGTCTCTTTTCGCTATATAATCACATCGGACTCGTTCTTCGGATGTGTCGATTTATTTGACTCAGTCGATTCAGTCGCCGGGCGAAATCCGAAAAGGCAGAGTCTGCGTTGCAGCGTCATGGCATAATACGTTCTATTTCTTTACGTTTTAACTAAATGAGTGTCCCGGACACGCGGGCGAGTCTGTTTGGTCTACGAACCGCCCAATTTCGAAACGCCTATATCCTATTATATTAAAATGAAATGTCAAGGCGTGAAAATTAATGGTGTCGATCTATACTGTCCACACGTACCCTTGAATTCTCAAGGCCGAAGAAATCCATATAATGGTGATAATTTATCATTTGTTATTTGTAGTATAACATATTTAGGGCAACAGCCCCGTATTTTGATGATAGTGAGCCTCCTATCAACCTCTTGGTTAATGCGGGAAGGGCACTATAACCTGTGCAAGCACACGGACCTTCTAGTTCAGGTCCTGACCCCGGATCAGCCAGAGTCCATAGACCGTTGTCACGGACTTCATCCGGTTCTGAAGAGGCTAGTGAGCGGTCCCGGGTGAACATACAGTACCCTCCTTGTTTTCTGGATAGGTCGGAGCTTTTGGCACGCTAACTTCCTGTTGTGCATTACACAACTAACGGTTGCCACCCCTAAGTACTTTAAAGTGCACTATCAAAATTTTCTGTTTATTATATTTTTTTTTTGTTACAAGAGACGAAAGTAAATCTTATACTGCAGTATGGTCCCATCTTTTTTGGAGAACTAAATTAAAAAATCAAAACGTCGTATCTTACCATATAGTAGGTTTCAACGTTATGCCAACAGGGTAAAGTTTAATCTATATTAACAGTCCAGAATTTATTTCTTTTTATAGGAAACTACGACCAATCATTGTCAAGATTTCATAGTGTTTCTAATTATGAATGTGTGAGTTTTGATGACAATGGTTCTGATATTTATTATTTATTTATTTATTTATTTTATTGTTTTAAGAAAAAAGTATACATAAATAATGTAAAACACCGTTAAACCCTACTTGGGTTTGTCTCGGTGCCATTCATTCCTTGCTACGAACAAACCAATACAAAATATTAAAAAAAATAATCTTATAAGTAGGTAGACATTGTTTTTATCTTTATTTGGAGGCATACATTTGTACAACAGTGAAGACGGCAAAGTATTTTGTTATTCGACTAGACACTGAGCGACCCGTCCGGAAACCGGTCTGTTAACAAGTGTACAGGATAGTCGAGACTTAAGCATCTTAAGGCCCTTCCATTGTTTTTTTCTTTCGTCAATTTCAAAAATCAGGAACCTAAAGAAAGGAATGTTTTGTAATATCTACAAGTCCATAGTTTTACGTGGTTCACAAAAAGTTTCTTTGATAAGGAAATTGAGCTGTTTGTCCTCAATAACTTTTTGTTTGCTTTGATTTGTATCGTTCCACAAAAGTAGATAATGACTTTGATTTTTTTATGATATCACGGTGGTAGATGGTAGGTGGTTATATTATATTCAAAGATGACAGTGAGGTTGATTATTTAATAACCCTAGTCGAAGAGCGTCTTATACTATGGGACAAAAACATCAGAAGAATACAAAGTCAGCTTTGAATATTGAATAACAAATGAATGCGACTCTAGGGAGCGCAACGTGAGTTTCTACGATACAACGTCGTGCCGTGCGTCCTGACACGTTGCGATGTGGTATCGTGAATTTTTACGTTGCTCGTCGTAGATTTTCACAATACGACGTCGCAACGTGAAACGATGCTGCGTCGTATCATAACGCGACGTCGCGTCGTGTCGTGTTTGTGTGTTAAGAGCCCTTCGGTTTCATATAAAAGTACGGTTTGTTTCACACGACGACGCAAAATGAGTTATCTGCCGTCTCTCGGGCGTAATGACGACAGACTTTCGATCGCATGAGGGAAGGGGGTCACTTTGGTATAAACGCTTAAAGGAACTGAATAAAATACGTTCGTCTGGCGCTCCAAGTGAATTTCTGTCGAGCGCAAACTGCGCAACTCAACCTAAAGTGATACTTGTCAAGGCATTCTACCAAACATTTTATACGTGTAATCTGTGGGTCGACTGTACGCAGAAGACAATTAACGCCCTGCGCATTCATTATAACAACGCGAAAATTTAGAGTAGTTCTGAGGTTGCCGCGGATTTGCAGTATATCAGGCATGTTAGAAATTCTATTCTGAGAAAGAGAGCTGCCTCGTTGCTAAGCCATATCCGTGGCAGCTCAAATGACGTTCTTCGCGTTGTGGCCAGTAGCGTTGACTGCCCGATCATGCTAGATTGCATGAGACTGCATTGGCCTTCAATTTGAGGACTGTTTTTATTTATTTTTAATATTGGTAGATCCTGATGAGACTCCGTACATAATTGTGTAACTTTTATAAGATGAAAATTGACTTGATTTGATTAATTTCGTAAATTAAATTGTTAGGAAGTAATTTTACATTACTACTCTATGTTCTATTCGTTTTAAAAACATACATTTATGCAGGTGTCAATATTTTTGTCCTAGAAGCGATTGCCGGAGAACCAGTTTGCGAGCTAAACAAATTAAGTTTATTAATGAGAATTCTTGCTTTATTTATTAATATTGCTGCTGATAATCGAACATGAATGAATAAAGAATGTCTTCACTACCATTCCACTGAAAGTCTACTGAGAAAATACTATCATAATTGCAATATGATCCCAGAGTAGTCTCAATGAACCTTGACTTGACTCGGGATTTCCATCATTGGGGGACTAGGCGTAGGCTTGGCTTCCACCTCTATGTTGTCGATATGCCAAAGATTCGTACGAAGCGTTACGCTTCCACATTTATATGGCGAACGGCTATGGAGTGGAATTCCCTGCCTTGTTTGCAGACTTGTTCCCTGAATAACTCGGACCTTTGCAAGGCGAGAGTGAATAGGCATTATTTAGGTGTGTATGCTCCATCGTCGGCCTCATCGTCACTTTCCATCAGGTGAGATGGAAGTCAAAAAAAGAAGTTACAATGAACAATGGTTTCAAAAATATGTAGCAGGAATGTTTGTTCCCGTTACAAAACCAATATAACGGATCGGTACAAGGAAAAAGAAATTACTATAGACAAATTAAAGCTCCTTCTTACTCTGTCATAACCACGTTACATTACCAGCACTGGGAGAGGAAGAAATATTTTTGCTATAAAACCAGGATGTTTCATTTAGTTTTTATTAACCGACTTCAAAAAAGAAAGATGTTCTCATTTCGGCTGTATTTTTTTGTATGTATATTACGCGATCACTCCGGTTTTGTGAGCCGATTTTGATGATTATTTTTTATTTGGAACAAAAGTGCCTCCAATATTGGCCACATTTAAATTCGAAGAAAATATTCCACCTCTAAGCGTGGCAAACTAGGAGATGAATCCGGTTTCGCGTACTTGCCGTTAAACGATTACAATAAGACTTGGCAAATAGATGTACTTCCAATAAAAAAGTCGATAAGTAAACTTTTTTTAACGTTTGTTTTTATATTTTATTCACAATTAAAAAGTTTACAAAAAAGTTATATTATTATCTCTGCTTATGATAACGGAAGAATGTACTTTAGAGTAAAGTACTTATTGTTTCGTTCCTTTAGACATGATGTGACTTTAATACAACAAGGGTGCAACATAATGGTGGTGATAAATCCCAAAACCGTAACATTTCCTGAATTTCAGACTGATTTTAAAGTTAAAACTATCCTGTAATGGCTCGTGAATAATAAATAAAAAACAAACACGATCTTTCAATCTACAACGGTTGTCAATAATATTTCCATTGTTTAGAAAGTAAACAACTTCGACCTAAATACCTCTTGTAGGTACTTTACAAGGACGATCATTAGGGAACTGGGGCATTGCATTGATGGAACGGAAAAGATATCACTCATATTTTAGTTTAATTCAAATATATTTTTATATCACAGGTAAATACACACAGACTCTTAAAATAGTCTTCATAAGGGCTAATTGGTTTTTTTAGTTGCAAACCGTACTTTATAAGAGAAAAGACTCTCTGCCCTCCATTTATATTTTTCAATCAGCGCTATTCGTAAGAAAAGACATCGACGAGTTTAGGTTCGAAACACAAAACTGCGAATGCAAATTCGCAACGCAGAGAAATGCGATGCGAATTGCGGCGATGCGATTTCGTGCGACAAGGCATCTTACTGCCATGCTGGTTCGATTAACCATTCCTTCGGCGATCGTCAACGGTATTGAACGTATGTTTTAAAGTAAGTAGCGACATGGAAAAAAAGATGAAGAAAGAAAGTGTGTCGCACTGCTATAAAAATGATAAAAAAGTATAGAAAAAAACATAAAGAAGATTAACATCGCAGGAATGCGCGATGCGGAGCAATTCGCAAAGTCTTGCGATGCGTCATGCGAGCTCGTAGATTTGTGCGATGCGACGTCGCATCGCAGTTTTGTGTGTCGACCCTTAAATATTGCATCAGCGCAACAAACAACTACAAATTCCGCCCACAAAAATGCAAATATTTAAAAACAGCACACATTATAAAGCCATGCAAATCTTTGTAAAATACATGACACAACAAAAGAGGAATTATGATTTTAGAATAAAATAATGATTTAGTAATGACGATGATCTTGACAAACATTAGATCGAGATTGCTGAATGGCATTGAGTTAAAAACTTGAGTAAAGTTGGTTTGTGGAGCGCATTGTTCGTAGCCAAGTTGGTAACCTACTTATTTTAAATTATATTCATTGCCTCAGCCACGGAGCCGCTATAATTTTCCCTTTTTTCGTATCGCATCAGAAATATGGGAAACCACGGCAGAAGAAAAAACATTAGAAGTGCCTTGAGCCCTCAGAGAATGGAAAAAAATAGAGGAAAGCAGCTGCCCTATCTACGGAATAAACATACCTATCTAAACCAAAATTGTACCACCCATATGGTGGATTTAGTGTTGTACCATAATCATAGATAAGTCAATATCGACATGCAAATGTATGTGACTTGAATGTAGAAACTGTTTTTATGTTTGCAAATTTTTACAGTTCACTGTAATCAAAGTATGATTAATACTAGGCTATTATTACTAGGCAAGTAATGAGCCATTTTAATCAAAATTAAATATAAAGTTATTTACCAATAAATGGAAAAATGAAATTGCACTATCATGTAATCTAGTTAGATTCAAAGTTCTATTAAAATTTGACTCTTCAAAGGAGCGAACAAACGACGATGGTATTTGATCTAATGTTTATGTTCGGCAGTCCTATAATTTCCAACCATTCTTTCTTTCTTTTTTCATTTTTAGGTAAAGTGTAAAAATAATAATAATGAAATAATAAATACCTTGTAGTTAATTGTTTAAATAACAGAAAATCGATAATATGTCTGCTTACAAGAACAACACTATCTCTAAATAATCGGTATCAACAATCATCAAAATATAGAGTAAACTCCTTAAATGAATCTAATTACATGAGACATTCGGGCTATTGTATGATTTATAGGCAGAAATATAACACATGTAATGTAACTTTCGGTTGATTTCCGCTTTTTCTACTACTACCCCTTAATACTGCAGCGACACATTTTTATCAATACTTAAATGTTCTCATTGTCAATATTTTTGTCCATTTCATTACAATTCATGCGAGTAATACACTAAAACATTTGGCCAAACATTGATTTTGACATTTGATGCGTTTAGACGGTGAAAACATAAACATTTTATTGTCTTTGTTTACTACTGCGTGCCGTCGTAAGTCAAAAGAAATAGCACTACATTGATTTATGCACTCCCGCTCACCGCTTCCGCTTCCGCTTCCGCTTCCGCTTCCGCTTCCGCTTCCGCTTCCGTTTCCGCTCCCGCTTCCGCTTCCGCTCCCGCTTCCGCTTCCGCTTCCGCTTCCGCTCCCGCTCCCGCTCCCGCTCCCGCTCCCGCTCCCGCTCCCGCTCCCGCTACCGCTTCCGCACCCGCGCCCTCTTCCGCTCCCGCACCCGCTCCCACTTCCGCACCCGCTCCCGCTCCCGCACCCGCTCCCGCTCCCGCTTCCGCTCCCGCACCCGCTCCCGCTCCCGCTCCCGCTCCCGCTTCCGCTCCCGCTTCCGCTCCCGCGCCCTCTCCCGCTTCCGCTCCCGCTTCCGCTCCCGCTCACGCTCCCGCTTCCGCTCCCGCTTCCGCTCCCGCTCCCGCTTCGAATTGTATTAAATTATTGTCTCTATCGGCATTTGTATCCAGAATCATTTCTAACGTTAAATTAAATTTCTTTTGATTTTCAACTAATGTGTTAAAACTTTAAACTCCCTCTACCGCTCCTGCTCCCGCTTCCGCTCGCGCTCTTGCTTCCGTTTCCGCTCCCGCGCCCGCTTCCGCTCCCGCTCCCGCTCCCGCTCCCACTCCCGCTTCCGCTCCCGCTCCCGCTCCCGCTTCCGCTTCCGCTCTCGCTCCCGCTCCCGCTCCCGCTCATTGTTTTCGTTGTCAATATTTTTGTCCATTTCATTACAATTCATGCGAATAATACACTAAAACATTTGGCCAAACATTGATTTTGACATTTGATGCAAATGCAAATTGTTTTTACCTTTTTTACATTGTTTTTTTAAAAAAATTATTGTCTTTGTTTAACTACTGCGTGCCGTCGTAAGCCAAAAGAGATAGCACTACATTGATTTATGCACTCCCGCTCCCGCTCCCGCTCTCGCTCCCGCTCTCGCTCCCGCTCTCGCTCCCGCTCTCGCTCCCGCTCCCGCTCCCGCTCCCGCTCCCGCTCCC
>NW_020654303.1:15387-17025 GCF_003589595.1 Hyposmocoma kahamanoa
GCTCCCGCTCCGCTACAGCTCCCGCTCCCACTCCCGCTACCGCTCCCACTCTCGCACTCACTCCAGCTCCCTCTACCGCTCCCGCTTCCGCTCGCGCTCCCGATCCCGCCCTTGTCCTCGTTGTCAATATTTTTGTCCATCTCATTACAATTCATGCGAATAATACACTAAAACATTTGGCCAAACATTGATTTTGACATTTGATGCATTTAGACGGTGAAAACAAAAATTTTGTTGTCTTTGTTTAACTACTGCGTGCCGTCGTAAACCAAAAGAGATAGCACTACATTGATTTATGCACTCCCGCTCCCGCTTCCGCACCCGCTTTCGCTGCCGTTCCCGCTCCCGCTCGCGCAAAAGTGTCCGACTTAAAAATTACACTATTCCGGTAAAGCGGGACACGTGCGCTGACCTAGCAGCGCCTTGTGATCGGTGCATTTGCTGTGTCTTCCTTCGGTAGAAGTGTGGAGTCGGCGGCTTCCTTTGTATTGCGATATTTAACTCGTCGTAAGCCAAAAGAAATAACACTACATTGATTTATGCACTTCCGCTCCCGCTCCCGCACCCGCTATCGCTCCCGCGCCCGCGACACCTTGCGCGCCTGCTCCCACTCATAGCTCCCGCTACCGCTCCCGATTTTTGCTTTCGCTCCCGCGCCACCTCGCGCGCTCTCTCCCACTCATAGTTCCCGCTCCCGCTCCCACTTCTGCTCCCTCCCCCGCTCCAGCTCCCGCTCCCGTTCCATCTCCCGCTTCCGCGTGCTACTCGGAAACATTTGGGGACGTTGATGCTGACCAGAGGGTGCTACTGTATTTTAAAAAACTGAACTGAATTATCTTATAAACTACACTACATAATAAATAAAACAATTGAATAAAAATTTAAATACAATAAATAGCGACATCTCTAGCCAGGGCCGGTAGCTGTAAAGGTAACTGGGTGACGAAATACTTAAGATTTCTCATAGATGGCGCTACGGCTAAAAAGTCGTTGAAAAAACCAAATACAAAGACACGACAACATACACATAGAAAAATTCGTGAGGTCCGCTGGTTCGTTCCGTGGGTGGCTTAGTTGGTGTAGCGTCTGGCACGGTATGCTAGAAGACGTTCGGTTCAAATCCGGCCGGATCGAAGGAATTTTTGTCTGCGTATTCGATCTTGTATTAATCATTATAACTACACTACATATTATATATTTTTTTTATTGTGATTTTTTGTGTTAAGTTAATATAAAAAATACGTGTTTTCAATTCTTTTTTGTGTTGGTGCGCGTTGAAATTTTTTTATCTTGCTTAAGTGGGCGATGAACCAAAAATTTTGGAACCTATTTAGTGTTTGAAATTTATGTATTTTGCATGTCAAATAAAGATTTTATTTTATTGTCATTTAATATTAACCGCATCGCTAAATTAATTAAGCCGTCAAATAAAAAAAGGCTTTGAAGTTAGTTCTTTCGTTTGGGCGTTACAAATAAAGGTATCATACTCATAATTCCCCTCTTTTTGCGTCGTGGGCTAAAAATAGTACTCCATATTTATAATTCAACGTAGAATTTCTAACAGAACTGCATGAAAGCCTAGAAGGTGAACGACCGACAATTGCGCTGGCCTCGGCTTGCATTATGTATTATTTATGC
>NW_020654304.1:0-11096 GCF_003589595.1 Hyposmocoma kahamanoa
TTTAGCGCGGACCCGACGTCCATATAATTGTAAGTCAATGGATATAAAGTTAAAATGTAGAGTTAAGATAGAGTGGTCTAATTTGGAAGCAGCAATACTTTAGTAGCAGCTGGGCTCTTTGTGAAAGAGTTTATCCAGGGAAGTACTGCCGCCAAGCAGTAATGTGACCATTACTGCGTTTCGGTTTGGAAGGGTAAGGTGCTGGTGAAATTAAAAGCACACAGGACTTGTCAACTTATGTCTCAGGGTGACAGGCGCAGTGGCAATGCCCCTCAAACAAGGACAGGCGTGTCGCTTACCACCAGGTACACAACTTCTTCGTCTCATCACTTGACAGTCTAAAAAAAACTTAATTATGGGGAAGAAACGGTTTTTTGCTTTGTTAATGCTTATTAAAAAAAACAATAATTCATTTATTCGCTTCAAATAGGGTACGGTACATTATACATGTTGATGGTAAAAAATTAAATCTGCACTTAAACCTATTCGGCCTTCTTAAATAAAAGCATGCAAATACAATAATCAAATAATACACTGGTAGATTAAGAGTAAATGTAAAAACAATAATTAGACAACAAATTGACAAATTAAAGTTAATTGATTTAATACGAGATTTCATAATCGTGTATGTCATAATTTAAAGTAAATAATAATAACTGCCGCCCTAACGGATCATGGTCCATACAATAAACACCTTTTCAATTTAGGTATCACAGACAGCCCTCTATGCAGAGCGTGCATGGAGGGCGAGGAAACGGCTGCGCACATCCTACTTCAGTGCTCCGGCGTGGCCAACTACAGAGCAAAGTACCTTGGAGTGCCAAGGTCGCTCCCCGAAGTCTTCAGCAAACCAAGGAGGCTGCTGAGATTCCTGGAGGAGCTTGGGTGGCACGAGTAGGACTCTGCACCCACCACACGCAAAATAGGCGCTTTGTCGTCGAGTTGCGGATACCAGCCCGTTGCACCAAGTACCAAGTACCAAGTAATAATTGTAAAGAAAAATGTCAATTAAAAAAACATCAATTAATTAATCTATAATAAATAAAATGTATTTCATGAATTCGTCAACTGAGTAGAACAAATGATCAAAGCCACCTACGCAATTCCTTTTTGTAACTAGTCAATGGAAGAAGCTTAAAGCGATCTGGTATATGATTTACAATTTTTCCCCACATAACGTACGTGTTATTTTGTAGTTAGTTTTAAGCTCTATCTAGAACATCGGAGAGTCAATTCTTGGTACGGGTCCCAGTAACAATGTAGATATCCCTTTTCCAAATGAAAATGGCGAGCAAAAAGTTTTCAATTTAGTTTTTCTTTAATGAAACTTTGACAGGAAACGAGGTGCCGTAACCGTTTTCGCCTTTCTACGTACACAAAGCGAGTTCCTTATAGCTTCAATTCATTTTAATAATACATTTACGTTTATGTTAAAAAATCGGAACGTGACTCCGGAGTTTGTAAGGAGTAAGGTACAAGAGATAGTAGTGTTAATAATCTCAGTACAGAGGACTAAAAAACCGACCTCAAAAGTACGTGGAATTACGTCTATTTGCTAAGTTTTATTGAAATATCCCCTAGTTCGCCACTATACAGGACTTGACACTGGAGACAATAAAAATAGGTTCTCACTATGAAACTACTCAAAGTATTTCGAGAGAAAAACGCCTTGAATTGAAGAAATAGCAAAATCAAGCATTAAAGTAATTTGCTCCTAAATTAAAGTTAGGCGCTATTTATAAAAATGAATCTTCATGCGTGAACAGCCACCCTTCGAGGTGGATGATTTTCTTCAAAATGAAATGGGACCACTATGGAAGTACCCCCTTTCCAACAAAAAAAGAATCATGAAAATCGGTTCACAAATGCCGGGAGTTATCGCGTAACATACATAAAAAAAAAGAATATACAGTCGAATTGAGAACCTTCCTTTTTTGAAGTCGGTTAAAAAATACTTTTCATCACACTTGCTCGTAAGTAGCATGATTGCATGGTGGCTAACTTGACTATAATGCCCCAAATAAAACTCGCAGGCTTTTTTCTTCCTATTTCTTAAATGGTCGGTAAGATTCTTTTTAATTTGTGGTACGATATACTCCCTTAAATGGCTCTGGTTCAAATTCAAGTCAGAAGGTAACATAAGATCAAAATTAAAAACATTCTCTTAAATTGTTATCTGAATGGAAGTTTAATTGCAACATTCTACTTTTTTTTTAATAATAACACACACTCAACATAGCCCCGCACTAGGGAAACCCTGTGTCGCGGGTGCCATGGACACACATATAGACAACCAGAATTTACACCCAAACTCACGAGAGAAACAAATGTAAGTCATACAAATATTTCTCCCGGCCCGGGAATCGAACCTGGGACCTCTGCGTGGCTGTCCGGCATGGTAACCGTTCGGCCACAGAGGCAGTTAAAATACTAAGAAATATTAAGAATTTCTTGTAATTGATTTAAATTATTTTCTGTGTAAAAATTAACCAATTTTTTACGTTCCATCATGGCTCTATGCGTCTTTGCTGTTTATAACATTTTAATTCGAGTTATATCATCTATGGAAAAGTAGCTAGCCGCCATTTGTAAAACTCATAATTCATGTTGAGAACCATATTTATTCATACAAGAAATAAACATTATATATACATATTTCCTCGCAAATGTGATGAAAAACATTGTATGTATCACGGACGGTAAAAGCATACAAAACTTGAGTTATGAAATCTATTAGACCCTCGTTACTAATTTCTTATTTACATGTACTATAAACTAAATTACCGGAACGCTATGATGGCGGTTTGGACATTTGTCCTCATCAAGTTTCGTATTAATCCATAACTACGTTGAAGGACCTAATTGCTATACATTGTTGTCAATAGTGACGTGCGATAAAATTTATGGAATGTATAATTTTACGACACGACTCGGCATTTGTTTTTCGAAATTGGAAATTCTTAAAAATGAAATCTAATACGATCGTCACTTATAGGATCGCTGTCCAGCACAACTTCTACCTCCGGCAAAATCGCGTCAAAGTCACGGCAAAAAAAGCAGATTCGAATTGACGATATATTAAGGAAATATTTTTAGTTTTCGTTTTATTAAAACTATTTAATCAGCTTCCCCTTGCAATACTAGTTATAAATCTAAAAAGTAATTGATGTGACTCGCGTTTGATTATATTTTTTTCGATAATGAATTGAAATTACAATAGTGAGGTCACTCACTATTGTAATCTGTCAAAACAGTGTAGTGTTAGTGACCTCATCTACCAACACTCCGCTTCGGTGCCTTTCTCATTATAACTAACATAATCGACATTTCTAGCGAACTTGAGTTATTAATATATCAAAATGCTACGTGAGTACCTATACTCGAAAACCCACAAAATATTATATAAATACACATTTTATAATGCTAGAGTAGACTCGATTAAAGATTTAGGAGTGTTTTTTCATAGTAAATTGTTGTGTGATGAGCATATTAATAATATTGTCAAAAAAGTAAAAATGTCATCGGAATTTAAAAGTATCAAAACTTTTAAAATAATAGTAATAATAAATAAATATAAGCTAAACACAGAGTTAGTAACAACAGTGGTATGAGATAAAAAGGTATGTAGCTCTGCACAACACAGCGCATGGCGGAGTGATTCTTTTTTTTTATAATATCAAGTGACGGAACAAACGAGGCGCGCGCCTGATGGTAAGCTACACGCCTAACCATAACAGTTGCAGTGCCACTTTAAATCGCAAAGATCTGAGGGGCACTACCACTGCGCCCGTCACCCTGAGACAGTTGACAAGTCCCATGTGCTAACATTACTGCTCGACGGCAGAAATAGGTAAGGTGGCAGTACTTCCCTATACGAACTCTTACATAAGGAGCTCTACTGCCGCTAAAATTCTGCTACAGTTTTAAATAGAAAACCACCGTGAGACTCAGACATATTAACTAAAAATAATGGACAACTCACTCACTCTACAGCCTGTCATGTTCATAAAAAAAAGGAGAACTACCTAACATACTTTTTTGTTCTTATGTACGTAGCCATCTTGAATACGCCTCTCAGATGTTTTATGTTACCTGCAATATCGAGCCGGTACATTTTTACCAGACTATGAGACTAGATGTCGCAAGTTTCACTTTCTGCCGTTGTACAAACGGAGATAAATGGCTGATTTGATTTACCTAACTAACATAGCAAACGGCTTTATCGATTGCCCTGAACTCCTTGAGCAAATAGGACGCACAAGGAAGGTTGCACTGAGAAATCCTATAATAATAATAATAATAATAATATCTTTATTAACACTTTTGCCTTATAATTAGTACAGAGCAGCAATTTTATTATTTATTTAACAAAATTTTATTGGTATAGATATAACGTAGCACAAAATATAAAATAAGGCGTACCAAATTTAGAGATTCTGCCTCCTAAACTAATCAAAGACTGTATCTTAGGAGGCAGACCCTTTACATTCGTATAGTTTGGTAATAGAGCGTTTCGCTCATTTAACTGCTTAGCTAATAAATATAGTGAGGTAGATTTGTTCAACACCAATACAAGTAAGCGAAAACTCTTACTTAGTGATATTTTTTCTCTTCGTGCTACTACTAGCTACTCTGTTTCATGTATTAAATTTAAATTCAGATCCAGGCCCAGGTTCAGGTTCAGTTTCAAGTCCAGATTCAGATTCAGATATCTTTATTTCGGAATATTCATCCACCGAGGTTAGTAATAAAGCGCTTAAAAATAGAGTTAGTACTACAAAAGACTTTTTTTTCTAAAACTAATATGCAACCGGGACCAGTGCGCATGAAAAGAACCCTGGACCCTGTTTGCAATTACACTCAGGAGGCTGTATGTTCTCGCTCTATGTACCAGGGAATCCCCGATGCACGGCAAAATCGTGGCAGCTGCAACAAGATCCTGAATATGTTATTGTAATATTCGTATTTAATTTTGTTATTTATATTTATTGTGTTTTTTTAAGTCGTTAACTTACTTTACCTTCTTTCTATCACTGTATATAATTATCTGTGGAAACTTTTAATTAGCCCTCAGTATACATGCACTGGTCTCTCAGGCATGTATCATACTTGCCATTCTATTCTTGTTACTTAGCGGTAAGTTTTCCAGAAATAATGAAAATAAAATAAAATATCTGGAATCAGAAAAACGAGATCTCCAACTCCAAAACAAGCGGTTTTCTTATATCTTATTTAGTTGCAGTTTTATTGTTAAGCAAAATCAGCGCAATCAACATTCTTAAAAATTGTATCTAGGTGCCAATATCTCTAAAGTCACCAGAATGTAAATGCATTAGTTTGGGCAAGTATTTAAATGATCTTTTGAAATTTACAAAAGCAACAGGCAAAAAATCTAAATGGTCATCTTTTTTAATTATTGATACTCTTTCTCTGACCCATAAAATAAATTAAACTAATCGATATTTTAATATGTTTTATGTATAAATTAACTTTGATTGTTTTATGTTGGGCCTCAAAACTGACACAAATGAGCGTTGCAAATAAAATTTAGATACATATTTTTAACACTAAGTAAATGTTGATTATATTTGCATATTAATATTAAGATATTAATTATAATCTAATTTGATCTGAAAACATATTCGGAAACGCAAGCAAATTGGCTTCTGGCACTCGCTATTCGCTGCCGCGGAGAGAAGCGAGTTCTCTCGCACGGCTCGTGCTGCTTTTTCATATACTAACCTAACCTACTGAATGAAAGGCACAACCAAGCAACCAAGATTATTAGAAGATCAATAATCAAAAGATATACTGGTTACCCATTTATTCGAAAGGGAGACGTCGAAGAAAACACCCTCAAAGATTTAGTCAGGAATTACTTGATAATCGGCTTATTCACTCTTCGTTATCAATTCGTTCAGCCGACGGTGAAATAGTAAAGTCATCTAATTGCAATTAGTTGTTTTATGCACTTTTCACAGTAATTAGACCGAAAGTAAAAGAGATGGTTGAGGTTAAAACGGATTCTAAATATCACGCGGCAAGTTCAGAGAGAGCGAGACGGTACGTCTTCACTGTCCAAGCAACTTACACAAAAAGCTGCTCTCTCCGACCACACCCAGTTCGAGCTGTCAAACTGACGTGATATTTGTAATCAAAGAAACCATGATCGAGACAAGTTAAAATGACTCGTATGTAGCCTAGTAAATCGTTTATCTAATAAATTACGTTTGAAGTGATAGCTGACATACATAAATAAATATTTATGAAGAAGTATAAATGTAATACCTTTTTTTATAATACTAACTGACGGGATGAACAGGTCCTGCACCTGGTGGTAAGCGACACGCCTGTCCATAACAGTTGCAGTGCCACTCGGAGCTTTAAATCGCAAAGATCTGAGGGGCACTGCCGTTGCGTCTCACACCCTGAGACGTAAGTGGAGAAGTCCCATGTGCCTGTAATTTCACCAGCACCTTTCAAAACCGAAACACAGTAATAGGTAAGGTGGCAGTACTTCCCTGGACGAACTCTTTCACAAGAACCTGTACTGCTACTGAATATATGACATCGTGGTAAAAACTTAATTAGTGATAATGATTTAGTGAGTAACCACGAAAGCCTTATAATCTACACCTTATTACACCTAAGGTGCTGTATTTGGACAGTGGAAGTCGAGAGACACAATACAAAAATAGAAATATATACGAATAGGAAAATGTATTACTTGCCAGATTGTGTCTGCTTAATTTTATTGAATTTGAGTAGTTAAAACATCCAAAATAGAATCATCTCTTATATACAGCGATACCGTAGAACTGTTATTTTAGGTAGAAAACAAGGCACAAAGTGTGTCCCTTCGACCACGTAGTGCTATGCAGTGGGGCCGCGTGTAATGGCCAAAGTTGTTTTCCTTACGATTTCGCCTCCATTACGTCAGCAAGGTGGAAACGTAAACGGCTCGCGACCGACCCAGCCCGTGGTTCCATTTCCGACCGGTGCAGACGAGCGGTCAGATTAAGTGCTTTTAAAACGCTCTTAGGGCACAGACAATGTCTCCCATGTTAGCGTCCCCATCTACCGACACCGTCCCTACAACTATTACAGGCCGTTGAACAGTGTAATTGAATACGTCACCCTGCCACTAGATGGCGTTGCTTTGTAAATAATTTATGTGACGACTAAGTTTCGTTATTTATGGTTGTTAATAATTAATATCACTCGATGAATATAGTAACTATAACAATATTGTAACGATAATAGTAATTAGAATAATAATTGTAAAGATATTAATTATAATAATTGTAACACTGTTTAGTTTAAAAGAAATTAAATTACATATCAAATATCATTCTCCATCAAGGATCGTCATAAGTTAATAACAATTATACAAGAGTATGTTAATGCGGTAAAAATTAGAATAAAAATAGAAAATACTGAATTCGTTACAATTTAAAGTCCATAAATTCTTTTACAGAGTATATAGGATTTTTCAAGAAAAGGTCTTTCAGCCGGCGCCCAAATGTTCCGTCAGACGGTTCAAGTCTGAGAGTAGCGGGTAAACGCTCATAGTAAGTAGGTCCGATGACACGCGGGTTTTTCTCTGCAAGTGCCATGCGTCGAGGGACTGTTCTCAAATGACCGGTATGGCGAAGTGGGATGCCAGAAACATTCACAGTACCAAATGAAGACAAATTATTTCTAACATACATTATAATTTCGTATAAGTAGAGTGAGTAGTGCGTCATTATGCGTTGCGCTACAAAGAGATTTCTGCAGGAATGTCTGTGTCTGTGACACAGAACGAATCGCTCGTTTTTGCAATACAAATATGGTTTGAATGTCTGCCGCTAACTGACCACTAACTAACCAATTCTACTGTATTAATTATTCTGTGATCCATACCATACTTGCAAGCATTGATTTATAAATTAGTTTGAAAGTAATTTTATCACATGATCAACATTTTAATAATAGTTTTAATAATATTACAAGGAAAAAACTGCCTACTTATATTTCATATTAAAAATAAATTAATTGACATCTGCGGTCATTTACATAATAGCGCCACCTCGATATGAGACGGGATTTTGACCTTTTCAAAGTTACGATCTGTATGGAGATTGGCAGTCCTTTGAGTTATCGGTCCATGGTAATAGATAAATACATTACAATGGATCAGGGCTTGGAATATTAGTACTTTCAGGAACCAGTACAACTAAACTTGCTACAGTACCGGTACTTGAGATACCACCGGTATAAATTATACCACCATTTTCAATAGTTTCACTGAATTTATAGCGCGCGCTGCCGGCGTGGCGGGCTTAAATACAACTACCCTCTCCGTTCCCTCCATCGAGTGGCGTGATGTTGCAGGCCACGCCCACTAGACTAGGGTTTTACTCCTAAAAATATTATAATTAATAAGAAGTGAAAGAAGAGCACATACTTCTTTTTGCCCCAATGTCACAGGAACTGCAACAGATGCTCCAAGAACGGAGCACGGCAGGTCTTGAGGTTGGCCTTCAGATAAACCGGTCCAAAACACAAATAATGTCTAACAGCACGAAAGGAGTGAATTTCAATTATCTATGTTAATGATTGGTTACGTAAATATGCAAAATATTTAAAGATGTATTATTGTTTTGTCGTGATAAAAACAAAAAAAAAATGTAGGACGCTGCTACAAATTTTCGTCTTCCGAATATTGCCGATCGGTCATTCTAATCAAGCTAGCTTGGAAGGAGTATAGGTTTCATCTTTTCTCCACTATCTTTTCATTTTATTTCGTATTCTTTTTTCCCTATTATTCTTCATTTTCTTATCATTTTTCTTGTTCCTTCAAAAGTATGTACGTATTTAATATTATTATTTATTTATTGTTATGTGTTAATATTGTTCGTATGTAATCCATCTACTTAACTGTTAAATAAAAAATGTAGCTATTCGAAAATAAAAGCCGAAAACTAATTATTCTCGACTATGAAACAGAACTGACTCCGTGGCCGAAAGGCTACCACATCGGACTGCCACGCAGTGGTCCTAGGTTCAATTACCAGTTTATATGGCCTACATTTATTTCTCTTGTGACTTTGGGTGTGATTTGTGCGTGTCCATGGCACCCGCGATATAGGGTTCCCCGTGCGGACCTATAAATGGGTAAAAAGAACACAGGGCGAAATCTTAAATAAAATTTTGACAGATTTGAGTTGTACTTATGGTGATGCTTGTCAAACGTGTTAAAGATCCTCCGAAAGTAGTCATAATCCTCAAAAGTTATTGACAAGTCAGTTCTCTTTTTTTAGTAAGCAGAAATGGGAACACAACGAAGTGTTGTTTTTTATGATACCCAGTGACGAGACGGGTAAGTCGTGCGCCTGGTGGTAAGCGACACGCCTGTCCATATCAGTTGCAGTGCCACTCAGAGCTTTTAACCGATACCGCCACTGTGCCCGTCACCCTGAGACATAAGTTGAAACGTCTCATGTGTCTGTAATTTCACCAGCAACCTTACCCTTCAAACCCGGAACTCAATATTAATGCTCACATGGCGGCAGAAATAGGTAATGTAGTATACAAGGAGTCTACCTACAGTCTACCTACTAAAATAAGTATTTGACCTTAGATGAATGAAAATTGAATTTAAAGAATGGCCTGGCGTTTACGAAGTCCGTCTGCAGTTGACAAAAAACCTACAAAATTACGCCAACTTTTTCAATAATTCCCCCCTTTCCGCTCGGTAGGCACAATTAAAGAAAAAAGAAAGGAAGGGGGACTGCGGCTTAGTAGCCAAATCGGAATAGCTTTATACATTTTAAAGTAGCCGCACCATTGTTTCATTTCTGATTTATTGGGATTTTATTAATGAATGAGCGTCGAATCTCGGGGGCTTAATGTGAATCGATTTTCAGGGGCGTTGGATTTCGGGACGGATTTGTTTAATTATTTAAACAAACAATGTTTGTTTGGATACTTTACGAAGGAAGTAATAAAAGCTCCAACAAGTAAATTAAAAATGAGCTTACCCAAAATACAAATACTAAATAAATAGCCTTACAATTTAAAAAAAAAACCGATTTCAAAAGTCATTCAATCCCTAGTTTGCCACTCTTAGATGTTGAATAATTTCTTCAAAAAACACTGCTGCTGTACCCTCGTTCCAATAAAAAAAGAATCATTAAAATCGGTTCACAAATTTTATACACAAGTTGTCCAGAAGTTATAGTGTAACATACATGCAAAAAAAACCATACAGTAGAATTAAGAACCTCCTCCTTTTTTGAAATAAGTTAAAAACCAAAAAGTTGCAGTTTTCTCAATTCACTGCAACTTCATTTGTTTTACGAAACCTTAATTATTTCCTCTTTACGACACTAGTTTTATATATAAATTCACTTTAGCATTACCGAGTGCAATTCAACAAAACCCCGACGGAAAACTAACTTCAAAACAAACAAAGACGTGACTCGGTGTACCACAGACACGTGACAAACAAAATCATCCGAGCTATAGTTGCATTATAGACCTCACTGGGTAATTTTCAGGTTAGTTAATTCTCTATCTAATTTCGGTGGCAATTTCTATTATTTAAATATTGATAATTAATATATCATGTTTCTATTAATATCAAGTGTACTATGCTTTAATTTTATTCAATATTTCACAATACACTTGAATACTTATGTAATAATAATTACCACCGAAATTCGGTAGAATAAAGTAGCCTGAAAATTACTCCGCTACATTATACGTGAGGCGCACTATAAGTCTCCGGAATGAATAAGAGCAAAATAATATAAATGGTCAGAAATGAATTTATTGTTTCTCAAAATATTCTCCTTAAGCGTTAATGCACTTTTTCATACGAATGAACCAATTTTGAAAACATTTATGCCCAGAAAAAACATTCAGAAAAAATCCTTCGATCCGGTCGGATTCGAACCGACGTCTTCTTGCATACCGTGCCAGACGCTATACCAACTAAGCCACGGAACGAATCAACGGACCTCACGAATTTTTCTATGTGCTTGCGTCGTGTCTTTGTACTTAGTCTTTCAACGACTTTTTAGTCGTAGCGCCATCTATGAGAAATCTAT
>NW_020654305.1:0-937 GCF_003589595.1 Hyposmocoma kahamanoa
GGTATCATCTTCATCATTTATTTTTGTAAGGAAGACGAACTAGCATGTTTTACACTTTGTTATTGTTTTGTTAGTCACCTTGTAGTGGCTTGTAGCTTGTTTGTACAGGTTCGGATCGAGTGAAGACGTGACGTGCTTATCCTCTCCGTTAATTCTGTATTGTGTGTTTGTATTTTGTTTCATACAAAATGTACGAGTGCTGTGTATGTAAAAGTTCACGACAGGACGCTATTTTACATCATTTTCCTCGCACTGAGAAAAGACTCATGAAGTGGTTAAAGTGTCTAAATCGTGATAATCTGAAAAAGTTATCACCAGAAGAACTTTCAAACGTTTTTGTATGTCAAAGAGGTTTATTACGCCGAAATCACGTCTCATAGGCAGTGCATATCCATCTTTGTTTACCGAAGACGAGATTTCCTCTGGAATACCATCACAGGACAATGCCGGTAAGTTTTAAGTACAGACTTTACTATAGCCTTCTAATCTCTACGTCCTAACAGACTTTTAATATGAACTTAGCCCGTAGTTGCTTTGTAGAAATAAAATATTAATAACTATAACCGTCATCTAAGAAACAAATTCGCAATTGCCGACGTTGGTGTATCCAGCGTTAATAACTTATAATAATTTAAGTACTTACTTAATTTAAAAACTAAAGAAATAGTATTGAGTTTTGAATTCTTTGTTTATACCTGCATGTGTTAGTGTTTATACCCGGATGTGTCCTAGTTCGAAGGAATAACTTTTAATGTTATTAATATTAATTGTTTTATTTATTTTGCACTTACAGAAAACATGGATATTGATTTGGAGCATAGTTACTCGCGTAAAAGACACTTTGACCACACATACTTTCAAAGGGAACCACTAAAAGGTTAGTAATGCAGTTTGTATTACTGTAACATTTTCTAGTAAAACTGTTGAAATGGATTTA
>NW_020654305.1:1037-12479 GCF_003589595.1 Hyposmocoma kahamanoa
AGTATACATAATGCTTGTTGCAAATAAATAACAAGTTATTATTTTCAACTATCACCTATCACATTTATTTAACTCTCACTCATAAACACACAGAATACCAAAAACCTACAGGAGAGACTTGCATAAAATTATAGTGTGTAATTTCTCACGTTTCAGAAGTAATTGCCTCTAGCTCCAGTGAGTCTCAGAATGTGCCTGGCCCATCGCAAATTCCACCGCCTAAACAGGACTTAGGTAATGGAATTTTTTTGTTGGACTCAAGTTATAAGGGATAGTTAAGGTTTTAACGGTGTGTCAACTTTTCATTTTTTACACAATTCTGAAGCAACTTGTACTTATAGACCATCAGTGAGTGTGGACAAATGGTGCTATAATCTCTCCCACAATACCTCGTTTATTGTAGATGTTAATTATGTATGTTTATTGTGATCTATTTTATAAACATCATCTATCTGTTTTATATGATGGAAACGTCTTGTTTCTCAACAGTACCTAATTATTTTTCAGTTAATCCTGTAATCATTGAACCAGTGATGGATGAAGCATTTCAAGCCTCTGGTATGTAATTTTGAGTTATTATTGTTGTATTATTACCACATGAATATGTTTGCAATGAACGTTTATTTACTCCATGCTGGATATGCAGAGGTCCTGAGTTTGTTCCCAGTTCAGACATTAATTTTCTTTGTATTATGTAACCTAGTATATTCTTCTAATAACCTTATGTATAGTCGAAAATAAATGTTTGGTTTTTCTCTTTGCAACTGCTCATTCAACAAACTTGTAACATACAACATAATATGTAAGTGTGCAGCTGCATATTGTTATAATGTTTTACATTCCATAGTACTTGACTTCATCATTCACTTTTGTGTTTTCCAGGCTTGGATACAGTCAGAATTGCTAAGGATCCGAAACCTATGAGGAGACGTTTAATCACGAAAGTAAAAGATTTGTCACCAACATGCAAAAGTATTTATAAAGAATACAAAAAGTCTAAACAGCAGGCCGATTTTCATCGAAGAGCTAAGAGAGCCCTTCAGTTTAATAAGAAAATGTTGTTCGAAAAATTAACAAATAAAATGAATCCTTATGCAAAAAAGCTTATGAGAATGCAAATTAATCTTTGTACAAGAACCAAGAAAGGTAGGCGATTCACAACCGAAGAAAAAATAATCAGTTTATCGATTATGAAGCAGAGCCCAAAATGTTATAAATTCTTGCAAAAAATTTTTATATTGCCCTCAAGGTACACACTTAATAAAATGGTGGCAAAACTAAATATTCATACAGGGATCAGTCTGCAAGTATTCAAATTGATGAAGAAGGAGGTTGGTAACATGCATTTTTATCTACATATTAGTATTACTTATGTGCTACAGCAAAGTTTAAGCAAATACATTGTTTTTAGATTGAAACCTGGGATGATAAAAAGAAGATGTGTTCGATCCTATTTGATGAGATATCATTAGAAAGTATGTTAACTTTTGATAAAAATAGAGACTTAATCAATGTCTTGGTGGAACTTAAAGAAAAGAAAAACGATTATGCAGACCACGCTCTGGTATTCATGATAAGAGGTGCTGTGTTCAAATGGCAGCAACCTGTGGCATACTATTTCTGTCAAGGAGCTACCAAAAGCGCAGAATTGAAAGAAATTTTAAGGGATGTTGTTTCGGCTGTGACTGGATGTGGATTGCAGCCGATTGCTTTGATTTGTGATCAAGGTGCGGCGTTTCAATCGACTTTAAAAGGTTTTAAAGAAGATAGAGCACATGAACAATTAATTTCAAATCAAGAACCAGGTTAGTCTAATTTTGCTGTCTGTATACTTTTTCATTCTTTTCCTATGATGTCAAGGAACAGAAGTAAACACTATTTTTCAAGATGCATGCTTGTTAATGAAGCTTTATGATCCCATTTTATTTTTAAGTCTAAGGGCAAATTTTAACATTTTTAACAATTTCCATAACTAACATACTTAATTTACACCAGCCCGTTACACCAAGTACCAAGTACCAAGTAAGTACTTAATTTATATTAGTAGTCCAATTATGTGTACACATACACATTTTGTACCTTTTTTATAATCATTTGTTTGAAAATATTTATGAATATTTCTAATTTTTTTATTATTGATTTGTATTCTTTGGTCATTTCTCAATTTATTTTGTTTTGTGTTTTTTAGATGGCACAGTCATTATAAGTGGAGTGAATCTTCATATTATTTATGATCCACCACATCTGATAAAGGGTTTAAGAAACAACTTTTTAAACAAAGATATTCTTGCAAATGGAAAGATCTCCAAATGGCGTGATATTGTGGATGTATATGAAACAGACTGCAACCACACAGAAGCTAGACTCCTACATAAGTTAAACGATCAACATGTTATTCCAGAAAAGATTAAAAAGATGAAGGTGAGTTTATTTTAAATTTTAAAAACAACAATATTTCATTCATAAGAAAGCATTTAGCCAAATATACATAACATGCGACTGTATGTTATGTATGAATTAAGCCATGGCTTAAGACGTTCATTTAATCATTTAATAAAGGTTTACTAATATGCAAATAAATAAATAAAATAAAATAAATAAAATAAATAAATAATCGTTCATCAAGTTCGTTATTCATTGTGCCCGAATGGTTTACCTAGATCCGCATTTCAGCAATAGTGTATTTTGGAAGTTATGTGTGGAATTGGATTTGAAAGTCATGAGTGCTATTCTACTCTGCTCTTTTTACTAATATGTACTAGTATGTTCAAATGCATTGTGTTTTTATTTCCAGGTAAAAAATTGCGTGAAAGTATTCAGCAAAACTGTGTCTGCAGCATTGTCATATACAGCAAAGTTTTGTAAGTAGAATCCTATGTCTATTCTTATTACACTGTTCAGTTCAGGCTCTAAACATGGTTTTTTTTACATTTATATATTAGCTTATATTAGCTGTTAGACTATCTTTATTTATTAATTTGTACTCAATTTAATTTCAAAAAGATGCATGTTAATTTTCTGTTAGAAGAAAGGGAAGAGAATGGTAACATAGTTTTTCTAACAAACATCCAAATCATTAATCTTCATTAAATATTGTACCCTGTATGAATTTTGTTATTTGGAAAGAACATGGATAATAAATGAATGATCTTAAATGTAAAAAAAAATCCCAGGTTCTTCTTCTTTTAAATGTTATGGCCGCATTGAAGTAATTGATGATTTCGCCAATGTCAAGTTGAGGAACACACGCGTTTTTACTCAAAAATTTACTGGTGAATTTCGATAGAGGTTGCTATTGATTTTAATTATTTACTACTCATTAGATATATTAATAAAGGGTTATTTTTCAGCTCACTATGCAGATGGCAGACCAGTCAGTAACACTTTACAAAACACTGCAGACACTGTTTTGTTCTTCGACAAATTGTTTGACAGCGTCAATGGAGCTGCAATACTGTCAAAAAGAAAAGGAGAAATATTAAGAACAGCAGTAACGGAAAAATCACCTCATCACGAATTTTGGAGGGAATCAATAAAAAAATTGGAAGAAACCAAGTATGTCGATGCGAAAGGACACGAAAAGTCCGTGCCGTCATTGAAAAACTTTGTCATAACTTTAAAAAGTTATATGAAGCTGTGGCAGTTTTTCCAAAGTAAAGGGATTACAATAATGAGGCCTAGATATTTTAACTCCGATCCAATAGAGAATTTTTTCGGTCAAGTTAGGGCCTATAATTATAGAAATAATGACCCAAACTGCCACAGCTTTAACTGCACCTTTAAATCATTACTAATAACTAGGATTATTAAATTCCATAATGAAACTTTTAATTGTGAGGATGATCCGGCGGACCAAGTGTTCAATTTACAATCATTATTCGAAGAACAAAAAGAAAATATTGAGCCTGATCATCCTAGGACTGAAAGCGTTGAAACAATTGTAGACCAGGCCCGTCGAGAACGTCTCAATGTTCACTCTCGGGCCTACACTGCTGGATGGGTAGTAAGGAAAATTTTAAATAAATTAAAAATAAACTGTGACTTATGCCTAAAAAATTTAACAAGTAATCAAACGCGTATTCACGACTGGATAAGTCGCAGGGAGTATACAACGTATGAAAAACGACTAAAATACCCATCCGAAGGAGCAGTAACGTGTTTCGGTACAGTAATCAGAGAAACAAATGAATACTTGGAACGCAACGCAAATAAAGCGAATATTGCATATAATATTACAGCGAATATTTTGTCCAAGTATTCATTTGATTTCATAAACTGTGCCGAACATAAAACTATTCTACTTAATAGTTTTATTGCTTTCACTGTTCGATTTACAATTATGAATTGGTGCAGTTCCATAAATAAAATTTTAAAAGGCACGGACATAGTCAGGTTAGCAAACCGCATTCTACCTCCAATGCAAAACAAAGCATTAGAAAAATTTAAAAAGAAATTAAAAAATAAACGCCTTATTGAGTTGTTTTATTTATTTTATTTTATCGTATTATTTTATATAAATGAACTGGAACCCCTAACCAACTTTTTTTTTTAAGTTTGGATGTATACGTTCTGCTCCTTTTCAAGACAATATCGTCTACCTATTAAAAAAAAAATGGAATGTCAGTCGACATTAGTATCACAGATTAAAAATAATTCTTACTACTGAAAAAAAAGTACTACAGTGAGCAGTCTGAACGTAGTTCACTAAGTCTGTGGCTTACAATACGTATAATCAGTGTTGCCAGATTTCTACAAAATTAATTCGCCAATTTATGTGTTAAGTAGCCGATATTCGCCCAAGCCATAAAATCACTAAAAATCAAGGAAAACAATTCTGCTTGCTGCCGGGGAATATGAACTCCCTAATGAGTTATTTATTTTATATCTCTATTCCCCACAAAATCCCCATGTAATTCCCCAGACATTTTATTAAGTAACCTAAAATCGCTTTTTCCTATTTCAAACAGCCTAAATATCGCCGAGTCGCCGATCAATTTTTTAGTCGCCGCGCGACCGCTCGAAGTAGCCTACATGGCGAAAAATAGCATAATCTGGCAACACTGCGTATAACGTAAGTTAATCTTATGCTCATAGACATAATATATATCTAGATAGACGCCGCAAGTGTACGTACTTCGCGTGCCCAAAGTAAGTGAAATTCACTTACGTGCCGCTGCGACTAGAGAAGGTTAATATAATATACGAGTCCTCGGGCTCGGCCTGCGGCGCGTGGTCGGTTTCAGATTACAGGTTGTGCTTATGCACTTCGTTGGCACAGTGATTAAGTGCTATGGTCGCTTGATGAGGAGGTTCCAGATTCGATGCCTTATTTGAGCCAATTTATGAAAATAACATTTTCAAGTTGGTCCTGGTCAGGGTATTCTGGGTATTGCCTTCAGAGTTATTGTTACTCTTGTACTCATAGTACAGGAAATTCCCTAGTTTGAGACCACAAATTTTAAGTGATTGTCTGGCATTTTTTCCCTAAATACTTCTCTTTTTGGCATAGCTTCCAATAAAAAAGAATCTAACAGACAGACGGTCGAGATACAACAACACTATAAGTTGTATAAGTAAATAAGACATTATTTCTACTACTATTTAGTAGAATTAGAGCAAAATTTTATCAACCGCTAAAAAAGTTTGTAAGGCAGCCATATTGAAAAATGGCAAAAAATAAATTTTGACCGGAAGTTATTATTAAACACAAAAAAAAAAAATTAATGTTAATCACAAATTATTATCGAGCACTCCTAGAGGCTCCCACATGACCATTTTGGAAGGGATCAGAACAAATTTTTTTCTACTGCCAACAAACGATTGTATGGCGGCCATATTTGAAAATGGCGAAAAACCAATTTCGAGCACAAATTATTATTTGGCACTTCTAGAAGCCTCTCATGCCACTTTTCAGCCGCATCGAAGCAAGTTTTTCTTTAGTCACCATTTTGTAATCGTCATCTTGAATTTTTTACCACACAGGCAGTTGACCACTATTACCCTCTGTGATTCCTTCCAGCACCTCCTACCTATCTCTAATAGATTCCGTGATAGAGGGCTTCGAAATTTGTATGGCGGCCATCTTGTTTATTTGAATTTCGAACATTTTTTACTTTCTGCAGAAATTGACCAAGGTGTATCCCATAAAAGTGCACAAAAATCTCCTCCATGTATTATAGTTTTTGCAGGCCGTTGATTACTCGTTTACTTTTTCCACATCCAGGGGGTCTACTCTCGATCTCCGTCCGACATCCGTCCGAAACAATTATTGCCAAATAAGCAATACTTGACCAAATGAAACGACGCGTGATGCGAATGAAGCTTCATTCTTGATATTTGTCTTTTAATTTTGTCCATTATTTTATTACTTATTTGACAGTAATTGTTTCGGACGGATGTCGGACGGAAATCGAGAGTAGATTCGTTCTGAGATATCTCCTTAATATTTCATAGATGAAAATTACGGCTCTTGTCATTGGTTGAAACCGTTGTAACGTGAAATACTTTCACATATTATTTGTAGCATTTAACGTTTGGTGCGAAACGCGAAATAGCTGATTGGTTTATTGATGTTAAATTTCACGTTTGAGTACGCTAAGCGCTAATGCTATATTTAGCACTTAGTAAGTATTATAAATGTAGTTATGTTATAAATTATAATTTTGGTTACGTTTTAATACGATTTTGAGCTAATGGTGGAACGTTAGCAAAATTTCGTCTGGTGAAGCGATTTAAATTAAGATATAACTAAGTACTTGGAATAATTTAGTTAGTTTAGCGTATGTTTAATTAATAAGTCTTTGTAATATTTGTATACAAAAGTATGAGTGTGTGCGTTATTATTAATTATTGTGAGTGTAATTTACCGTAAATAACCAGTGTAAAGTTTTGTGCAAATTGTAAATAGTAAGTTGTTAAAGTATGAAGGAAAGCTCATGTATTTATAGTCTATAACCTGTGACCACCATATTATGTAATAGTTACAAAACAAATGAAGTCGGTCCGTAAGTAACCATAAAAAACTGTAAACTATTCTATAGGTAGACCATAGATCCTGTACTTAACAAGTTAGCGCACATCATTATAACTATTTCACGTTTCTTTCCATTCGTTACATTATCACACGACCTTGAAGTTCTAAAAATTAGTACTTTAAATAGCACGCTATAAAAATTTATCATTTAGCATTTAGCGTGCTATGCGAATATAGCAGTTAAACTCATCTCTAGTTGCGACACTTCAGGACGCGCTGGACCGTTATCGTTGATAAACACCAGTCGAAAACGCGAAAAATGTATACATATGTACTTAGAATAATAACGCATAGAATGATAGTTTCATATCAAACGAACTGTCACAAGTGAGGCAAAAACCAAATTCATGTAGGCGTAAGCAACTTGTATCTACGCTCGTCGGCACGCACACAAATATACAAATAATGATACCATGGAATAACATCTCCCTCAAAAGTGGGAAAATTGTATCTTGCGTAACTCATCATTAAGTTAAAGGTGCCTACAGATATGCTCGGTTTTGTCGATCGACAATGTCAAGTGACAAGAATTTTCAAAAATTTATTTTTGGTAATCCTTATGGAAATGGCATTTATATCTGAATACACGATGACGGACACGACTTTTCAAATAAATGCAATATTGCAGTCATTTTTGAGGTATTCGAGGTGCTCATTACTAATATGGCACTCATTTCTAAATCCAAGATGGCGGGCACGATTTTTCGAATAATTGCAAGTTGGGTATCGTGTTCAATGTATTTGGGGGTGCTCATTACAAATATACCATTTATTTCTAAATCCAAGATGGCGGACACGAGTTTTCAAATAAATGCAATATGGGTATCATTTTCGAGGTATTTGGGGGTGCTCAATACAAATATGGCACTCATTTCTAAATCCAAGATGGTGGGCACGATTTTTCCAAAAAATGCTATATGTGTATCATTTTCGAGGTATTTGGGAGTGCTCAATGTGAATATGGCACTATTTGTAAATCCAAGATGGCGGGCACGATTTTTCAAATAATGGCAAGTTGGGTATCGTTTTCGAGGTATTTGGGGGTGCTCATTACGAATATTGCTTTTGTTTGAACTGTCGTGTCTGCTCTCTTAGATTTAGAAATGAGTGCCATATTCGTATTGAACATCCCCAAATATCTCGAAAAGGATACCCATAAGGCATTTTTTGAAAAATCGTGTCCGCTATCTTGGATTTACAAATAAGTGCTATATTCATAATGAGCACCCCCAAATATCTCGAAAATGATTCCCAACTTGCCATTGTTCCAAAAATCGCACCCGCCATCTTGGATTTAGAAATCAGTGCCGTATTCATAATGAGCATCCCCAAATACCTCGAAAAGGATACCCATATTGCATTTTTTTTATATTGTGTCCGCCATCTTGGATTTAGAAATAAGTACTATATTCGTAATAAGCACCCCCATATACCCCGTAAACGATACCCAGAATCAAAATCAAAATAATCTTTATTTCATAGGTAGGCATTATTACTTGGTACTTGGTACTTGGTGCAACGGGCTGGTATCCGCAACTCGACGACAAAGCGCCAATTTTGCGTTATTACACTAGAAATCGTCACATCGGTTAAACTCTATCGCTCATTCGTAAGGCAGATGCTCCCGAGAAGTATGAGCAAGAAACTTTAGGGGTTGCTCTTTGTAAACAACATTTGTACGCATTTAACTTGCAGAAATGGAAGTCCAATGCACACTTACATTAGAATAAAAAAAATCTGCAGCCGTCGCGACATTGCGTATTTTCAAAAAATTACGTAATATAATTATTTTGAAACAGAATAGCAAAATTTGGAGAAAGAAATCCGTTACTTTGCAACATTTTCGTGTCTTGTTGCAACGAAATTAATTTTCGGTTTTAGTGAATATTTATATAAAAATACAAGTTGAAACGCGTTACTTCCTTGTGGAATGTGATGTTAGTGTCTATTTTATGTTTACCTGTTCTATTTTTACACCCATTTACCGCACATTTCGTCATTATTAGCAAAAATGTTTGAGCTGTTCGCGATGCAATTTGACCTTGAGCACTGACAGCCCGCCCGCTCGTGTAGGCCCTTTGGGAAGCCTCTAACTTGCCTCACTAAGCGTGCGCGGGCTAGGTTTCTATGCGTTATTATCCTAAGCATATGTAATAATCGTTCCATTATAAACTGCAAAAGCACCATAACTGTGGGTAATCGGGTAAACAGAGACGTTTCCTTCCACGGACAAGTGATTTTGTAATCAGAAGACGCATAATTTATTTTAAAAGCAATTACTTTGTTTTTGTATGAATTTCGATAAAACAAATATACAATCGAGTGCCTCATGTTTTGTAATACATTGCGGCTTTTACTTGGTGCGATATATTTGTGATCCTTTGTTAATACGCCATGAATATCGAACGAACGCACTTTTGCATAATGCATTCAGTTAAGTGGTACGGCCGCTTGTACATTTCTTTGGCCAAATTTAATGTTTAGTGATGTATACGTTAGACAACACTATTCTCGATTCTGATCGATGTTAAAAACAAGGGGACGAAAATTATTAAGACCTTAGCAATATTATAAAAATATTTTATAAATCTTTTGTTATAACGTTTAGTAACGTTTCGTTTTTTTTTCAGTTTTGTAGTATCTATTATCTGTAATTTCATCATAATTTTTGCAGCACGTTGCCTGGATTGTTCGAATATAGAGAGCAAATAATTACATACATCGCCGGATATGTAGTACGAGTAATACAAAAAAAATAATAATACAAAGAATTAACAATGCGGTGTCTTTACAAAAACCTAGAGTTGGTCATTTGTAGAATTCGTTGCTTTCGAGGATGAAGGTGGTCTAGTTTATTCCATCTAAGATGCTATCCAGATATGCAGAGTAGCAGAGTTAAAAATCCGAGAAGTAATAAACAAATCACAAAAATTTCACACGAGGCCGTCATTAAGTAAACCTCCTCTGATTAATGAAATTTAACCTTATTTTGTCCGCAGTAACATTTTCATTTGTCTTGGCATTCATCAATTTGATCAATTACCAACAGAAAACCATCTAGTAAAATTAATTAAGGCAGTCGCAAGTTCATATTATATTGACGTGTGTATTCATATTTAAGTTAATCGATAAGATCTACTATTACAAAAAGAAGTTATATAATAAGCTCATTTTATTGGAAGGACACTAATTTCAATATTTGAAGTTGATTAAAAAGTAGTGTTAATTTTTTAAGTAATCAACATTTTTTTTAAATAAGTGAAATAAAGGACTTAACTATCTTACTTGAGTATTTTTTTACTATATTATTATTACAACTACTTGTAATCAACGAATACTTGATCAAAAATTATTATATTTAGAATCGATTAATTGAATGGAATACGCGTGTTTATGCTTATTCCAGTCAATCAATTGATTTAGACGGAGCGGAAGAAGGTTTCCATCACTAAACAGCTCTTGTGACGTCAGGCTGAAATTCAGAGACGTTCCTATGTACAAAAATTGTGGCACGCTTGGTTTTATACAAATTGGTGTACTTGCGGCGTCTATCTAGATATGTGTCTGTGAATAAGCTTGTACGGTCAAGAGCACGTCAAGTTTGACACTTTGTACTTTGGACTGTTCTTATCATAAGCGGCATAGAGTTGGATTTAAGTCTTAAGTGTCAAGCATGACGTGCTCTTGACTGTACTTGTATTGAACTGTGAACCGTTCTTATTTTGCAGACTTTAAAGTTGAATTTAAATCGTAAATGCTTAAATGTCAAACTCAAGCTTGATGTGGAACGAGCAGCACAGACTATGTAGAGACTTTTTTTTCCATCCTCTAAGCTGGGGAGGGGACGACGGCAGAGCCTTGGAGCTGACAATTTGTAAAGAAAGTAGTGACATCTTTTAATTATCACCGGTACTATTTTTAGGATTGCCAGGCTTTCTATACCATTACTGTTTCAGTTATATTACCTAGGTAATAACTGCGATTTTTCCATACACTATGTACGTACATAATTTTTTTTAAACTTTAGAAAATTTACCATAACGTTTGCGACAAATTATAATAAAAAAGCTCGCCATAAATGAAAAGTTATTTTTCTTTTATATCTGGTGGGCAATTTTGATTAGTTCGGAGCTGGTAACATATTTTTCTATCAATGTCACAAAATGGCTACCGCATCTTGCGTACGCGCGTGTATTTTGCCGGTTTGTGAAATTTTCTTGAGTGCTATTTGTGTTGAATGTTTTTCCTTGTGCTGTGTCTTATTGTGTTGTTGAAAATAACTTATGTAGGGGACGAAGAAATTAAAAATAATGCTGCAGTATATTATAATAAGTACAAACATTATAAAAATAAGAAGTAATAAAATACATTTGTCTTTTATTGTGGCCTTTATCACCTAATGTTTTGTT
>NW_020654306.1:0-15785 GCF_003589595.1 Hyposmocoma kahamanoa
CTCTTACATCAAATTTAAATAATCTTAAATGAATTCAAAATTTCTTGGGTGTATTTTAAGAAAATATATTCTTAAACAAAAAAGGAAGTAGTTTTCTATTCAGATTAATATTCTAAATTCTAGAGTATATTCTTAAAGCAACATTTCGTTGCGTTTTCATAGTCAATGTTGTAGTGACATGTCGCCGAAGGCGCACGCGGTAACGATTACTTTTACTTGTGCCTGTAATCATAAAAATCATAAACAGTCATTTATCCAAAGATACAATACGTAGTATCTCTAGTTTGTTAGGGTGTTATTTATAGTCATAATTTAAGAAATTTGGTTACAGCATGAAATCAAACTACACTTGCAACAAGCACAACTTTAACATGCAATTGGAACTAATCACGAATCACGCCACTGCTAGATGGCATTAGTTGTACTCTGAAACGCGCTATCGTTTTGTTAACTATAATAGTATAAAGTCATCTCATGTATTTAGAATAGTTAGTGGTTTTGCCGTTGTAGCATTTATACGGCACTGAATGGTCCTCAAGTGTTTGAGAAGATTCCGTCCTATTTCTGCTACTTTTTAAGGTTTGTCACTAGACATGGGGAATAGCGTTAAATTTCTATCGCCGTGACTGTCGTTCCGGTTCCAAAAAAATCACAGTGATAAATCATCGTGATTTTGTCACGACTGTTACTTCCGTAACCTTGTCACGCCTATAACTTACATCACGATATACGGTTTTTGCCAGCGGCTTCTTTCTAATACTTATAGCCGTTTTTTATAGAATGATTTAAGTTTTTACTGCCTTTGTAATAAGTTTCAATTCCATTCAAAAAGTTCATTTTGTATTTAATGTAATTTTGTTTGTTACTTATTTAATGCGAATCTTTCCATTTGGAAATGGAGAAAAAAAGGGTTTTATTTGGGTCATTATAGTCAAATTAGCCTGCATGCAATAATACAACTTACGTGGGATGAAAAACACTGTATATTTCACGGTGGTACGGAAATTAAGAACCTTGGGTTTCTAATAGATTCTCGTTCGTAATTCCTTATTTACCGCCCTTGATACACAATTAAACTTACGTGACACTGTGTAGTGCATTAATAATATTTTCTTTGGTACAGGCAAAGTACAAAAGGTTTCTACCACTTCAAAAGATTCGTACGTGAACAACAGAGCCATCAACGCCCGCGCCACTCCAATCATTTACATACTCCATTTCGACCTGTTCATCTATTCATACCACGCCGTCTGTATTTCACGAGGTGTAAAACCAAGTATACTGAACGAATGACCCTTTCATTAAGGGCATTGGGTTGCGAATTAGGAGTTTATGATACGCTCTGCTTATGTGAAATGCATTAAAATATTAATACTAAAATAAGTGTTGTATATTAAGTTAGGTCAGTGTTGAAATACTTATCTTTCAGCGATTAACCAAACAAGCTTATAGTCAAGTATCAAGTAAATTCAAATACTAACTTCAATACAGTATAGTATGAGTATTAAACCTGTCGCACACTCTAGAGACACACAGTGTTTCTAATGTGCAGTTGTGTTTTCATACACCATTTCTTAAAATGAAATAAAAAACCGTGTGGAACACGTGATGTCTTAATTATATGTATATATTTTGTAGATAATAATCGTTAATTATAACCAAATTGCGATACTTAGAAAATATTATCATTATTGAAAACGCATTGCCAGACGTAGGACAAACTTACATAAGACTTCTGTCCCTGTGATAGCTCTAACTCTCCCTGTCATTCAATTTATAATACGGTTGTAGTAATGTAATATGATGTAATGCAATGTTATGTGATGTAGTGTAATGTGATATGCCAGACAACCACATAATTATCTGGCCTCAAAATACGGATTTTCCTGTACGAAAGTAACTCCAGAGCACTACCCAGAACATCCAGACAAGCACCAATGTAGAAAAGTTCATTTCCAGAATGGTATTGCCCGGAAGCGAACCCAAGACCTTCTCATCTAGCGTCTACAGTGCAAGCCGCTGAGTCACTTAAGTGGTTGTTACCTGTAAAGTCTTTGCCACAGCTAGCCACTTCTGCAAAGTTACCTCTGTCAAAACGTTGAAAACATCCTGGATAATCGACTTTGAAGTTCAAATTACTCACTTTAACATCACGTTAGACCAAGAAATGGTAGAAACGTAGTCAGTCTATTTTGAAGATGGAGAAAATTGACGTTTGCAGGGTTGCCAATTTTCATAAAATTTTAAATAATCAATGTAGTTGTTATAATTATTAATACAAAGATCGAACACTCAGAAAAAGATACTTCGATCCGGCCGGATTCGAACCGACGTCTTCTAGCATACCGTGCCAGACGCTATACCAACTAAGCACGAATTTATTATGTGTTTGTTGTCGTGTCTTTGTGTTTAGTTTTCAAACGACTTTTTAGCCGTAGCGCCATCTATGAGAAATCCTAAGTATTTCGTCAACCAGTTAGACACCTTTACAGCTACCAGCCCTGGCTAGAGATGTCGCTATTCATTGTATTTAAATTTTTATTGAATTGATGTTCAATTATTTTTATGTGAAGTTACTCCACTAGTTTGTTACAATTGTTAATACAAGATCGAAGACGCAGACGTCGTCGGTTCGAATCCGGCCGTATCGAAGGATTTTTGTCTGAGGGTCGTATTCTAGAACTCTACTCAATACTCAAGTCCTTGCCATTAGAGTCGTATTATTATATTATTAACTGCCTCCGTGGCCGAACGGTTACCATGCCGGACTGCCACGCAGAGGTCCCAGGTTCGATTCCCGGGCCGAGAGAAATAGTTGTATGGCCTACAATTATATCTCTCGTGAGTTTGGGTGTAATTTGTAGTTGTCTATGTGTGTGTCCATGGCACCCGCGACACAGGATTTCCCTAGTGCGGGGCTATGTTGAGTGTGTGCGTTATTTATTTATTTATTTATTTATTTCCAGTGCTTGAAATCATACTCAAGTCTGCTCAAATACTGACTTGAGCATTGAGTACAGTTCTGGAATACGACTCTGAGTGTTCGATCTTCGATCTTGGATCTTCGATTGAGTGTTCGATAACAAACTAGTGGAGTTATTTCACATAAAAAATAAGTCAGTATTAGTAATATCAATTCAATAAAAATTTAAATGTAGTTGTTGTCGACAGTTTTATTGATAAATTGTGAAAGAAGGTAAAATATTGCCAAAAATGTCTAACGTCTGATGTCTATTTTGACAATTGTCCTACTAGTATCTAAATCAATCTTTTAACCGACTTCCAAAAGGAGGAGGTTCTCAATTCGACTGTATTTTTTTTGTATATATATTACGCGATAATTCCGGTATTTGTGCACCGATTTTCATGATTCTTTTTTTGTTGGAAAGAGGTTATCTCCATAGTGGTCCCATTTAATTTTGAAGAAAATTATCTTTTAATTATATATATAATTATAATTATTATATATAAGAGTGGCTGTTTACGCATGAAGATTCATTTTCATAAATAGCGCCTGGATTTTATTAAACGTTCTAATACGTAAGTATTATCTAATCATTTTATATTATATTGCCCTCCCTATGATAGGGAGGACAATTAACATAATCGACGTTTTAAATGAAATTTAGTTTTTTTTATAATATCTAGTGATGGGACGAAAAAGTCGTGCGCCTCATGATAAGCTACATGCCTGTCCATAACCGTTGCAGTGCCAATCAGGAAGCAGTATAGTAGAGCGTTTGAGTAGTGTCTTGATATTAAAATTTGAATTAGCAAAAATACTGTGTTCTTTTGTTGAAATTCGTTATAGTACTATTTAAAAAAGTATAATGACATTTCTCAGGTCAGTGGTGAGTACCATAGATAATAGGATTTTGATTCAGAATTAAAAAGAGCGCCTTTGTGACATGGTTTATGGAGTAATAATTGACACATTAAACTACAGGAGTAGAAAAAAGTTTTTTAGCACTTATTAATATATAATTATATTTATGTTTAAACATAAATAAAATTGTACTTTTTTATAATTATTAATACAAAGATCGAACACTCAGAAAAAACACTCAGAAAAAATTCCTTCGATCCGAACGAATTCGAACCGACGTTTTCTTCTTTTGCCAGACGCTATACCAACTAAGCCACGGAACGAACCACTTTATATTTTTTTAATTAAAAAAAATTACGAGCGTATGCCCGGAACAATAAATACAGTAGAAGTGGTTAGTTAGCGTCAGACGCGTGCCAACTATAGGTCTCGAAAGTCCTATCTGAACCTAGTCCGCCGTTTTCGCTTTGTACGATATGGTTGAGTCATTATTTCGTGCAAATTCTCTAACATCCTGCAAAAATGCCTCATCAAGAATCATGAAAATCAGTTCGCAAATACCGGAGTTATCGCGTAACATACATACAAAAAAAACATACAGTCGAATTGAGAACCTCCTCCTTTTTTGAAGTCGGTTAAAAAGTAAGTAAGTAGTTTAAAAGTAAGTAAAAACTTCCTACCAAAAAGACAAATTATTCACAGTTTTTAACTGCGAACATTTGTGTATAGAATGTTTTGATAGCTACAAAAATACGAAGTCAAGTAGGTAGTAACTTTAAATACGTATATATTTATTATTAAAGATGTAATATGTATATACAATATGTTAAAGATTACAAATAAAACATTTTATTATGAATTTTACTATTTTATTGTAAAGGGCATTTATTTATCCTTCTTAGTATTTTCATCGTGTGGCGTCTATCCATGTAGGCATCTATCCTCAAAAAAAAAAGGTTTGCAAAAAGTCCATTTCTACAAAATCAGTAATTGTTTGATCAATAAAATCAAGTCTTAATGTAATGTAAAAGATTAAACTAGTTATATCCATAGGAATTATTCATGGTAAACTAATAATTTTTAAATTAGTAGGCCCTCTCAAAAAGTGGGGCATCCAACCCGATTGTACACTGGTTGTGTGGCATTTTGACCCAAAAAGTTGTATTATTATTATTTTTGATGAATATTATGATGATCGTATTCTTGATGGTTATAGATTATTCTAGTTTACTTATTACGGCAATAAAAAAAATACATAATTGAGAACTTTTAGGTCCTTACCTAGGTTAGGTAGCGATAATAAAAAGTGGGTAGGTACAATAAAAATGAAGTATCAGTA
The DNA here is from genome assembly GCF_003589595.1 of Hyposmocoma kahamanoa. Classification (NCBI taxonomy): domain Eukaryota; kingdom Metazoa; phylum Arthropoda; class Insecta; order Lepidoptera; family Cosmopterigidae; genus Hyposmocoma; species Hyposmocoma kahamanoa. The sequence goes on from NW_020654306.1 coordinate 5,166, forward strand.
GAACAAAGAAAGAAATGATTCAAAAGCCGTTTGCTTGAACCTCGTTTAAATTAGTGTATTTAAACGAGGTTCAAGCAAACTAAGTCAAATAATTGAAAATAAATATGAATTGTCTTACATTAGGCATGATTTTAAATATTTTAAAATCTCATAATTCTTTGATTACAACCTACCTAACTTAAATTCTTGGAAATTGATGACATCAAGAATCGAAAATAAAGTAAAAACACAAGATTGAACACTTACCTTTCTTCGTCTTTCGGTAATGAAAAAAAAAAGATAATTTATTGTCAGGTTTCTTATTTATACACTCATTCACGAACAATAATTACGCGATTTTTCTTACGAAACATGCCGTACGACCATTCAATGCGCGTGCAACCCTCTGAGCGCTTGCGTCGACGTCGGTGCACTCAGAAGTAGGCACTTGTCAGATAGCCTTGAGCAAGTGACAGAGCCCTGTCTCTGTTGTTATTATTTTTGACGGTCTTGGTGGCCCGATGGTTAGCATTGTAGGCACTGGATGAGGAGGTTCAACCAGTTTAGGTAGTAATTAAATTTTGGGTCCATTCTTTATGTCTCCGGTTTCTTTTGCCCCCGGTTTTGTTTCCACCCGATTCATATTAGACAGGCTAATGTAATACAAAGCAATTTTTAATTAAATGTACTGGTAGACACAAAAATGCTTTTACTAAAATAATAAAATTTTGATAGGTGTATAATATTATTAGCCTCTATGAAAATTGATCGAGTGAATGAGTTTATGTATCTGGGTAGTGTGTTTACAAGAGATGGAAAGTTTGATTAGGACATTCAAAGAAGGGTACGAAAGGGAACCGCAGTAAATGGAGCCATAAATGGTCTAATGAGGAGCAACATCTTATCCCAAAAAAGCACACGTGTCCATACACAATGCTTTGCTGGTTCCTACACTGACATTTGGTAATGAGAATTGGGTAATGCAGAAGAAGCATGAAAGTAGAGTTTAATGTAGTGGAGGTGAGATCTATCTTTGAGGAAAATTTGTGGATAAAATTGAGTGATACAGTGAAGAATACGTGAAAGATATGGCTTGAAAGAGGATGTAGTCACTAGAATAGAGAAAGGAATGTTGAGGCGGTTTGGGCATGTCGAGCGGATGTAAAAAGAATTACCAAACAGATTTATGATGCGAATATGGATGGAAGGTTTTTAAGAGGACGTCTCAGAAGGACTTACATTGATCAGATCAGTGATGTCCTCAAAAATGCTGGGATCCGAAGTGACAAGAATAAAAGAAGTTGTATGAAAAGGCTAGCTGATGTATGTGAGCTTCGAGAGTCATGTCAACATAGAGCAAAGTGGCGTTCCGTGGCCTCTGCCTACCCCTCCTGTGGGACTAGGGCGTGAGCTTATTTATGTATGCATTATAATAATTTGAAATAACATGAATTTAATATTAAAAAAGGTTTGTAAAACTGCCTCCGTGGCCGAACGGTTACCATGCCGGACTGCTACGCAGAGGTCCCAGGTTCGATTCCCGGGCCGGGCGAAATATTTGTATGACCTACATTTATTTCTCTCGTGAGTTTGGGTGTAATTTGTGGTTGTCTATGTGTGTGTCCATGGCACCCGCGACACAGGGTTTCCCTAGTGCGGGGCTATGTTGAGTGTGTGCGTTATTATTATTATTATTATTATTATTTGTTAAACTGAAAGTTCAAGTCACAATTATTTTAATAATTTATTTATCGTCATATCGAGTTCTTAAGTTTTCGCAAGTTATGTCTAATATTAATGCAAAACACCCTATTTTTCACTACTGTTACAAAAGTTATTAATTAAATACTATATTTTGGAAATGAAACTAGTTTTCCGGATTTAAATCGCGTATATTTGTTTTTTCAAACAAACCGACGTTTCGGGCCCTTTACAGGTTCCATGGTCACGGTTGACTGATGTGGTACAGTCTTCAACCAGATATGTCTAATATTGATGCAAGCCACCAAACTTAATAGTAATAATCCACAAAAAATAGGAATTTTTTCACTATAGTTACAATAGTTATGAATTAAATACCTTATTTTTAATTTTACAAAGAAAACATTCCAATTTAAGTAATTTAAGTTTTGCAAATTATTTATTGAATGAATTTTTATTAAGTTCAATTTATTATTAATTATTAATAGAAATTAGAATAAACTAAAACATATTAATTAGTACTGCTGTCTTATGTCTGTTTGGGATTTTTCATTAGAGGAAATACTGGATCCCAAACTGGTGGTACGGAGAAACCATCTTCCCTGTTGAAATTAGGATGTTTTTTAATTTCAATGGCCTCTCGCAGCATCCTGTGTTGATAACGGAATTCTTTTGCAAGGACCTGGGGTTTGTCAAACTTCATTGAATGTGTAGGTTTATCCATGACATGCTCGCAGACTGGAGACTTGTTTACGCGATTTAAATCTGGAAAAATAGATTCATTTCCTATGTGTAACAATCGCGAAAACCTAAGAACTCGATAAATACTATATTTTTAAATTTTCAAAGAATATTCCAATTTACGCTACTATGTTTCACAAATTTTATTATTAATTAATAATGGTAATTAGAATAAATTTGAACATATTAATTAGTACTGCAGTTTTATAAAACATTTAAACATATTTAAAAGGACAGTGTCTACATGGCTGCAGAACTTAACTACGAAGAAACAGAAGCTCTCCTTCAACCACCCGGGTGAAGCGCCGATTTTCACTCAGTCGATAGCATTTCACTCTCACTCAGTTCATTACACACTCACTCACACACACTCACTCTTCATCCCTCACTCTCTCACACACTCTCACTGTCTCTCTCATACACACGCACACTCACTCACTCACACACATTTATGCCCACTTATGGATCATATTATCATACGTATACATTCATAAGACACTAAGATGTTACCATTGCTATAATTATTTAAATTTTTAATACTATATACTTTTTATTACCATTTATAGGACTTTATGTTTAAAATACTTTATTGTATACCTAGCACTAAATTTTTTACCACATAAGTACGGATAGCTTCCTCTAAACTTAAATACCTACTCGATCTATTTGTACCTTCCTTCTGTAGCTGCTGACTAAAGCTCAGAGAATTCTATTTTAGTCAGCGGCAGTATACTCTGTATGTAATGGCCTTATCTCAACTAACGTGTTATACTTTGTACTTATATAACTTTCTCAAAACTGTACTTTACTTAATTTAAGGCTTTTTAGTGCAATAAATTATTATTATTATTATATACTACGTTTTATAGCCTTTGAGTTTTTCACCAGAAGAAATACTGGAATTCAAATTGGTTGTACGGAGAAACCATCTTTTCTGTTGAAATTAGGATGTTTTTTTAAATTTCAATGGCTTCTCGCAGCGTCCTGGGTAAATAACGGACTTCTTTTACAGGGATCGAACTTAATTAAGTGTACAGATTTAGCCATGACACGCCCGTAATTTGCAAACTTATTTATGGCAGCATTATACGACGTCAACTATATGTTCTTCGACGCGGGTACAAATACTTCACTTCGTTTGTCGAATATAAGGAGACTGCACTCGCAATCAAACTTGTGTACTCCTGCATCATTTAACTGGGAAATCTTTCTCAGAGGCTTAAAAAAGGTCGGTTGACGCACGCCTGAGGACTCTTCTGATCTAGTCTGTAACACCTGCCATATAAGGTAAAATGGCAGGTCTTCGCTCGACCGTTCTTCTAAGCGAATCTTCAACTTGTTTGCACGTAGGACTTGCTTTATATGCTGAAGTGCCTCGGCTAGATGATTACTGTCGCAGACGTCATAATATGCTCTCTGAAACATTTTTTATCGTCATTTTGAGATGACGCTGACCTTCCTTCGCCATTCTTAAAACAGTAATTTTTCTGGCTCTGAATAACATCAAACAGAACCACAATTTTATATAGTTTATACATTTATCTAAAGGTACTTTTTAAGATTTTGGCTTTGCTATTTAATTATTTTATTTTTCAAACCCATGTTTTTCAATTACCGTAACCTGTCCGGACGCTACCTTTGTCTGCCAACTTACTTCTCATTTTAGTCTGGAATGGATTACATCTGTGCCATTCAAGATCTTAAGTGGCGAAATACTGCTTGCCATTCTTTTAAAATGTACCATAAAATATGCAAGTATCTAAGTAAGTATATCAAATATATAAGTGTATTAGCAATGTTTAGTATTCGCTCGGAATTTTCTTAAGTAGGTACCTTAAAAACCGTACCGTACCGTAAAATTCCTTCGATCCGGCCGGATTCGAACCGACGTCTTCTAGCATACCGTCTCAGATGCTGTACCAACTAAGCCACGGAACAAACCAGCGAACCTCACGAATTTTTCTATGTGCTTGTTGTCGTGTCTTTGTATTTGGTTTTTCAACGACTTTTTAGTCGTAGTGCCATCTATGACAAATCTATGAATATTAATGGTTTTACTTAAAGTTCTTTGTATTTGTTATTGTTAAAAGAAGTTAAAAAATAATAATGACTACGGCAATTAGGCTGAGAACTCCGAATTTTGAAAATAACTTAGTCTTTAAATCAAATGGCATAAAGGTCAAAATACCTAAAATGAGTTATAAATATAGTTTTTTTGAGCTCTATCAAACAGTACACTTAAAATTTAGATATCACTCAAAAGTTACATTTTACATTCCAAATTGTATTGTTGTCTAATACCAAAATTCTAAATCTTAAGAACGTAAATGTTAAAACTTAAAATAAACAAAAAGCTAGAGGCGTATTAGACAACAAGTCAGAGAGTCACATCGTAGATCTTTACAGAGTTATCGATATCTATAACTGAAATATATTTCTTGATTAGTAAATTTCTGTTACCTGGTTGAGTATTTATTTTTGTATTTTTCTTTAATGCTTTTCAGGAACCACGTGGACGCAGGAGTTGGTGTGGCTGATAGCCAACGATTTAAACTTTGACAAAGCAAAGTCTGTGCCGCTATTGGCCAGATACCCGTTTGTGGAGTGAGCAATTAATTACATATTTATATTAGTTTTTACATCTCATCATTGCAACAATATACAATAATACAAAAGAAAAAAGTAGGTAGAATGAATATCAAACCTCTTAAGAAGACACATTATCAGAATTCGAAGTCGTACTTGGGGTGGTCAATCCCACAGAGTCTAAAAATAAAGGCATTCAACCAGTGTGTTCTACCAGTTAATATCTTACGGAGCTGAGACGTGGTCATTAACAACAGACCTCATCCACAAATTTACAGTCGCTCATCGTGTGATGGAGCGAGTTGTGTTCGCGGTTTGTCGGACGAACCGAATTCCTAATGAAGTCATTTGTCAGAGAACTATATACTATTGTCTTTTCCATATTGTGCATTTTCGACAGTAAAAAGTCATTTGAACTATTAATGAAAAAGAATGCAAACATACCAGGCGGTGCCCAAATGCTGGAAAAGGTATATAAACCAGGGTATGAATCCCTAACTAACATGAAGCCGCCCCGCTTCATCAAGACCCATTTGCCTATGTCCTTGCTGCCTCCTAATCTGCTGGACACGTGCAAGATTGTGTACGTGGCCAGGGATCCCCGTGATGTCGCAGTTTCATACTACCACTTCGAAAAGGACAATGATTTGTTAGGTTTGACGGCTCCGTTTAAGGACTTCTTTTAATTATTTAAGAAAGATCTACGTAAGTACCCAAAGATTCTTAATCACATTGCCTCTAACTTGCATACAAAGTTTTTGCTAGTATTTAAATTTCTTCTTCAGTGGTGTGGTGTCCTTACTTTGAGCACGTGAAGGAGGCGTGGGCGCAGCGGCAACACCCCAACATGCTATTTCTTTGTTACGAGGATCTATCCAAGGTTATTACCATTTTTAGGATTTCACAATCCTGCATATCGCTTCTTCAGAGTAAATAGTATTATTTTGCGTATGCATCAATGGTGTTATAAAGCTATATCTACAAAATCGCAACTTTTCAGGAGAGAGGTTTAAAGATTTTACTAACGAGTATTATAATTGTTCTTTATAGTCAAACTTATTTATTGATAACAATAAGTTACCAGTCACGAAATTATAAAAATGTAACAATAACATTAATTCTAAGTTGTCTATGTCTTGGTTTTGTTCTTTTTTGTGTGTGCGTAATAAAGTGAATTTATCTATCTATTCTATTCTATTCTATTTATTTCATGTGGTACATATTATTTTTTAGGACTTATGTAATAATAGGTAGGTTTTTCGAAGAAAATGTCATTACATAATGTTGATTACACTGAATTTCAGGATCTGAAGGGCACGTCGCGTCGCGTAGCCAACTTTTTCGGTAAAAGTTACAGCGAGGAACAGCTGGACCAGCTGTGTCACTTCTTGAGCTTCGACAACTTCAAGAAAAATGAATCTGGTTATCAAGTCATACAAATTAATTTTAGTACATATTTATAACTGTAGATGGCGACACTTTGATAAAATAAAATAATATAAAGTATTATTTGAAAAACGCGAAAATTTATTGCTCAGTTCATACTAAATCATTAGTATAAAATATAAAAAAAGAAATACAAAACTATTTAAACAACACTTTAGTTATGTTCAATAAAAATTCATTTATATACAATTACGAAAACTGGTGAAAACAGTAAACTGTCGTTGAAAAGATAATGAATCGACGGTTTCTCAATTGTGTATTTTTGATTTGTTAGTTGGCAATAAATTGTGTAGATGGCATTCATTTTTTCCAAATTATTCTCGAAAATAAATGTTTCAACACTAACTATTACTTTAAAATATTAATGAACGGGTTGGGTATTTTCAATAGTTTTATTGCAACATTAACTGTGAGTATATGTAACATTTCCTCTTTCTGTCTCGGTGTTGGAATAAAGGTAGCGTGCTGTGATATCAAGTTTTATTTTAAATATATACCGAAATATCCTTCATAACCAATACCATAGCATTTAAGGCAGCTGCCGAACACAGACTCTGCTTCTTTACAATGCTATTATGTGTTTTTGTTTAGGTTTATATTTATTTATTTATTGTAAATATGTTTACACGGTATTACAGTTAAAAACTAGCGCACCGTGAAAACTAAGATAATTATAGAAATAATAACAATAAGATTTAAAAAAAAGGAATTAAAAATGAAATAAAATACATTAAAATAAAAATAAAAGTGACAAATACCTTATAATTATATATTCGATTCCCTAGCATGCATGATTTCACAGAATCTCAAGCATTCACAACGTACAGCAGCCCATCGCCACGCAAGCAGATTACACTCCGGTGCTGATGCCAAGAGTTCGTTGAGCACTGAGAGGTCACGGAGCAACGCCGAGAAATGGTTCACGACGTCGCACTCTAAGAACTATTTTAGGTTTGTCTGGGACAAAAAGCCTTACTGGTTGCCCCACAAGTTCAGGACAATCCGCCTCGCCCTGTGTCAATATTTCCTCTTTCTGTCGGAATAGCACACTACATTTAATATAGTGTGCTGAAATTTCCTCCAGCCTCCTATGATATTTAAGGCAGCTGCCGAACACAGACTCGGTTTCTTCATGATGCTATTATATCGATGCCGGAAAGCGTGCTTGTCGTATCTCGAAAAATGGCAAAATGAATTTTTTATATATTTTTGGTCTAGGTCTCGTAATTCTATGACGATATTTTTTCGTTATACGACGTCGATTTTGGGCACAGATTTTTTACGAAACACACGCAAAATGGTGTAAATAGGAAAAATTTGCTATTTTTTTATGATAAAATAGATACACCAAGAATTTTGCTTACATTTTTTTTAAAATTGAGATATCCCCGGTCCCCGTTTAAATGTTTCGAAATACTTTCAACATTTTATCGTGGCCAACCAACTATGGTTCACCGAGATACAGCAAATTCGTTCCTCGATAATTGTATTTAGTTAGAAATACAACTATTCAATTCGCCCTGGGCTAATTGAAGTTACAATTTACAGCTTTATAATTCAGTGAATGTGGCACTAGAAATGCACTTAACACATTATAATAGATATTCAAATCCAATACAATTATTTTTACACTAAATAAAAGTCCCCTTTCCCCTTCTCTCCTTTGGTTACGCTTTTCCACGATGCAATGGAATGGACGCGCGAGTGCTGAAGTGAGAATGCATTTATGTGGTTTGCGAATTTTTTGTGTGTTTTATATGAAAAATACAGAAGATCAAAGATAAGCCAATTTAATACCTAAATATAACAGATCGACCAATTCTAGTTATTGTGAAAGGTTTAATATCTCTTTGTGGTGTCTTATACTGTGATATGGTGTAGGTTCCTTTATTTAGTAATAATGTCGTAAATGTAGTAAAGTCTTCGAGCGCCGCCGCCATCGCCGGGGTCCCGTGAACACAAAGATACGCGGCCCAAAAGCCGATGTAAAATTAAAGCTTTCGTATTTAACAAATCATATTCTGTACTAGTATCTATACATCTCTCTAAATACAACATAACAAAAGAGAAAAGCCACTTTGCGGCCGCTTCGATTCCCGGTAGGACAAATTTGGGAAATAAACTTTTCTGTTGTTATTTCCTTTGCTCTAGGTTCCGGGTTTGATTCTCAGTAAACGGTAACCTTGAGAAATTTACTTTTAAAAATGGTTTTGTGAAGGTATTACACACATACACAGTGTACATTCACAGAGTTATTATTATCAATTCTTCTTCTTCTTCTTCTTCTTAAAGTGCCTCTTCAATGCTCAAGGTCGTCAGCTTCCTGTATCCGTTTCTATCAGCAGCCAACCGAAACAGCTGCTCGACGGGATGCAATGCCGGTCCAGTCCCGGATGTTCCGTAGCCACGATTTCTTTCTTCGCCCAGCGCGCCGCGCGTCTCAAACCCTGCACTTTGCCCATCATTATTAGCTATATCAGCGTGTATCTATTGTTCCTGATCACGTGACGAAGATTATCCATTTTGCGCTTTTTGATAGACGGCATAATTTTCAGGGACATATGAACACGCTGAAGCACGGTTTTGTTCATGACCCTCTGTGTTCCAACAATGTGCAACATGCGACGGTAGCACCATATCTTAAATGCCTGCAGGCGTCCTGTAGTGTCTTCTTTTAAGGTCCACTTTTCGCAGCCGTACATGACGATAGACCAGATGTAACATAAAAGTAACCTGACTCGGAGCTTTATGAACATAAAGCTCCGAGTCAGGTTACTTTCTATAGGTTTATAGGTTTACTTCTATAGGTCTATAGGTTTGCTGTCGTAAACTGAACAATTTACGACAGCACAGAACTTTCCTCATGTTGTTAAAAGAAGCTCGAGCAATTCCTATCCGGGTCTTGATTTCCTGATCAGATTCCCATGCTTCATTTACCCAAGCCCCCAAATACTTGTACTGTCGTATGCATTCTAGTTCTTTCCCAGCTACAGATATGTTAGGGCTCAATTCCGGATTTCTCGAGACCACCATGAACTTCGTCTTGTTTATGTTTATGGATAAACCGGCTTTCTCGCTATATTAATTAACCTTATTTACAATAGCTTGCAAATCGGTCTCCGATGCTGCAATGAGAATAGTGTCGTCTGCATAAAGCAAGTTATTAACGACTTTGCCGTTGATCTTTATTTCACTTCAAGGTGTTCAAGCGCCTTCGAGATCACAGCCTCCGAGTAAACAGGGGAGGTGTAGTTATAGGTGTATAAATGTTAAAAAGAAAGGAAAACTAAAATATTAAATACAAACATACTTTATAAATAAATACATTAAGCACACCTCGAATACGTATAAAGCAATTTGATTTAATTGTACACACGCCAGCACATCAAGCTACATATTGACGTATCTTGTTCCTTTGCAATGGAGGCGATTTTCGAACAAAAATGTGTAGTCTGATGTGCCGTTGTCCGTACAATATCAATAGTATTTGAATGATTGAACTTTTGTCAAATTATTTTTCTAATTACCTGCGCTTTGAAAGTATATCTAAGAGAGACTTTGTGTATGACTCTTAACGTTGTTAAACCACTACTACGCCCCACACACATCCTTCAGGTACCCATAGAACATGGAGAAGAACGAAGTTTCGTTTATGGTAAAAAAATATATTCGTGTGAATTGCCGAGAGAGGACATTATTTTGAATACGTTTTCTTTCCTTTTTTTATGTAAGTATTTTTTACATTTTTTCTGATGTAGTTAATTATCACCACCAGTAAGTATTTATCTAATTTACAATGTTCGTAAAGCTCAAAATTTATTTATCATCTTATAGAAAATTAAAAACAGTCCGAAACCTTGTGGCGGGCGAAGCCGTTAAAATAACGCGGTTTGCGCGCCTTGTTTATCTGTGTTTTTCTCTTCACTTTTGACGGACATGGTCTCAATTAAAACTTTTATGAAGAAGAAGAAGAAGAAGAAGAAGAAGAAGAAGAAGAAGAAGAGGAAGAAGAAGAAGAAGAAGAAGAAGAAGAAGAAGAGGAAGAAGAGGAAGAAGAGGAAGAAGAGGAAGAAGAGGAAGAAGAGGAAGAAGAGGAAGAAGAGGAAGAAGAGGAAGAAGAGGAAGAAGAGGAAGAAGAGGAAGAAGAGGAAGAAGAGGAAGAAGAGG
>NW_020654307.1:0-11795 GCF_003589595.1 Hyposmocoma kahamanoa
AAGTTTATTTGAAAAGAGCAATCCCTAAAGTTTCTTGCTCGTTCTTCTCAGGGAGGTCAGCGTAGTGAACGAGCATTAGCTTAAATGTGACGTTTTCAAGTGTAAATTTATTTTACCTATGGAATAAATAATCTTTGACTTTGACTATATTGGATCTTAATAAAATAAAGTCACGTGTCATCATACGTCAAGTCCTAATAAGGATAGTTGAAACTTTTTTATTAAAAAAAATTAAACGACCTTTAGAGTTTGTGGAATTACATCGGTTATAGGAAAGTGCGCGAAACCGAATTCTTCCCCAAGTTTGCCACACTTACAGGTAGAAAATTTTCTTCTAATTTATACTGAGTTACTCTTTTCAACAGAAAAATAATCATCGAAATCGGTACACAAATGCCAGACTTCCCGTCATGTTGTGAAGTTTATAGTGTCGTGCCTTGTATATTTAAATGAAGTTGTTCACATATAGCACAACACGATTAACTGTCGTTGAAGTGTCGTTACGACGACAGACGATCGTGACAATGGTAAGAGCTAAAACGACAATCGTCCGACGATAAAATAAACGTCCAAGGCACAGTCACGAGTCAGATAGTCGTGATATGGGAACAGGCTACACGCAGCAGTCGTCCAACGATAAACAAAACGTTAAGACATAATGGAAACGCGCCCTTACACACACACACAACTCAAGAACACATTCGAATTGAGAACGTCCTCCTTTTTTTGAAGTCAAATAAAAATAATATTAACTACATGAAACACATTGTGTGTATGTGACATTTTACAACTCTACCATTTAAGATTAAAAAGTTGCGACTAACTCTCTATAAACCTTTCTCATCACATCAAAAGTTATAATTTTGTGGATAGGGTCTTATTTCAACAAAGGTAGGAATTCCAGGTTGATAAGGTACGATACTGCAGTAGAGCTCCCAGAATAGAAATCATTTACTCTACATAAAAGCACAGTACACACAACAAAAGAAAACTTAAATATATAATTAAATGAATAATAATAAACAAAACTGACAGCATATGCGCTGTGCTGTTATGGAATCCATCATCCACTTAGCTTATTGTCATATCAGTGAAGGATGGTGCTACGACGCTGTTTTTCAGTAGATCCACGTGACACGGAACATATCGCACCGGTGTTACAATAGTGTTGTAACTCAAAATACGTGAAATTCAAGATTATACCATTACTGAACATAAAACTTGTATCTCTACACGTCAATAAAATTGTCATTACAATATTGTAAGAAACCATGAAAATATATGTACTTAACCCAGAATGAGACAAACGTTTTGTGAGCTAGTTCTGGATAAAACAGTCCATACTCAAAAATATGAAACTATTTTTTTACTTTTATTTTCAAATATACTTCTAATCGGCAAATAGGAGTTGTCTATTTATTTATTTATGTGTCCATTCGTTCATTCGTTCATTCTTTCATTCATTCACTCATTTATTTATTTATTTATTCATGGAAAACCAACAGCTTCTTACATTTAATAAAAACAGGAGCATCAACATAAAGCCAATTGCAGGTTTCTGCCTATAGCTTCAAACAAATCATACACGACCATTAAACAAACTAACAATAAACGGTATTTCTTAACGTCATGTACATAAATATAACAACCCAATACCTGCGCTAATCACAAATTATTTAATAAACTTACGTAAATAGAATGTCCGCCAGTTTAGGCTTTAGCGCATCAACATTACAATTGAATTTGTCAACTTCCAGGTCATGATTGCTCAACATACTATCCAAGCTCTTGCTAGCTCTACATAGAAAACTATTTTGTCTGTAGTTAGTCCTCGCTAACAGAACTGCAATAGGGTGATAATGTCTCATAGAACGAGTAGGTACAATAAACGAAATTTCACCCATTAAATCAAAGCAGTCAACATTACCATTTATAATGTTTAGAATATACGCAATATCAAAGACTTTTTGGCGAATACTTAGAAGTAATAGATTCAGATCCTTACAGATACGTGGGTAGTCGCATGAATTATAAGACTTAATCATTTTATAACATAAGAATTTAATAAATTTATTTAATATATTGAAAAGGAGTGGCCCTAACAATGAACCTTGAGGAACACCGCTAGGTATGGTAACCCAACGGGATATATAATTATTTACTACCACTGATTGAGATCTGTTGCTTATGTATGAAGAAAACCACCTCAGAAGATCACTACCATATACCAATCATAGTGAGTTTAGTCATAAGGATATTATGGTAAATTTTATCAAAGGCCTTACTCTAATCTATATAGATGACAACTACTTGATGACCACTGTCCATAGATTGTGAGAAAATTCGTTCAATAATATAAGATTAGATACTGTACGCCTACGCGGAAGGAAACCGTGTTGGGTGTGACCAAAGGAATTATATAAAGCATTATAGACTTGGGTATGAACAACCTTTTCCAATACTTTCGATAAAATGCACAAATAGAAATTGGCCTGTATATGTAGTTACGTCGGTTTTAGGAGAATTCTTTAAGGCAGGGGTAACCAACACGTAGCATTCAGTAAACGAACGTTGAAATAGTAATATACTGGTTTAGTGATGCAATCAGCACAATTAATTAGAAATAATGCCGGTAAGTGATCTGGACCAGCTGACTTGCTCGGATCAAGTTTACTTAATGATCTGGTAAGCACACCAGAATCTATTTTGGTACTTGCAATATCAGAAACTGTATGATAATCAGTACCAACATCAAATTCTTCCGAGACACCGCATGATGAGGTATCCAAAAAAGTTGTTTTAAAATAATCGGAAAAGGTACTGCAAATATCACCAGTACTAACCAAAATGTTACCATATCGCAGACTACTAGGAATACCGCGAGAATTTGAACGAGATTTAACAAATGACCAAAACTGTTTCGGATGTTTTTCAACATTATTTTCAATTGATTCAGTGTACTTCAAAAAGCATTGTTTTTTTTAACAATTTAATGCGATCCCTTTGAAATTTGAATGACATTAAATCACACTTATTACTGTACAATTTATATCTGCGGTGATAGTTATTTTTTTCTCTGATAGCCTTCTTTAAAGATGAAGTGTGCCATATAGGATATGTGTCTAAAGTTACAGTTTTACTCGGAACATACTGATCTCTAATTTGTCTAAATTTAGTGTAAAAGAATTCAACGTATTGATCAAACGTACGGTGTGAAAATTCCTTATCCCAGTCGATACTTACGAGTTCAGTATTAATGAGGTCGTAATTAGCCCTATTATAAAGATATTTAATATTTGGGGCTGATTTTAAACGAGTGAGAGGGATAAATTGTGTAGATATAATTAAAGCTTTATGATAGGGGTCAGGCGGCACCAGTGGTTCCAACATTCCGAAATCGGTACGATGTCGTTACACAAGACAAGGTCCAAAATTCTGCCATATTGGTTGACATGATCATTATATTGTTTTAGATTTTGAGTGCTCAATTCATCTACGAGAGCACACTCATCATGTTTAAATCTTGTTGTGTAGATGTCTAATAAATTTTAACATATACATAAATTATAATAATCTTTCACGGAAACTGAGTAATTACTTTTTCAGCTATTATGAATAAATTCAATTTTTGAGTTATTACACTATTTTATTAGCAGTGCGATATGCCTAATAAGATTACATTGTCATGAGCATTTCAACACAACCAATTTAATTTAAAAATGTGTACACATACCTTACTTATTAAATTGTAAAGTAACTAGTTTAATCATTCTCATTTAATAATTTAAAAATTTGATTACAATTAAATAAACAACTCATAACCAATTAACAAATAACACAATGCAAAAAATATTCTCGACACATCACCAGCTACGTTGGACCTCTGCGTGATGAGCGTTACTGCATTCCGGTTTTGAAGGGTAAGGGTGCTGGTGAAATTACAGGTACATAGGACTTGTCAACTTATGTCTCAAGGTGACAGGCGTATCGGCAATTCCCCTCACACCTTTGCAATTTAAAGCTCAGAGTGGCACTGCAACTGTTATGGACAGGCGTGTTATACCAGTCACTTGGTAGGTATTAAAAAATCTACTAACTTCAAACCTCTCTACTAAAAGTTTATAATTTTGCAGATGTGACCTTATTACGTACCTAGGTTACGTACGTATCAAGGGTACGAATTCCAGGTTGACGTTTCCAAGTATTCAAATACAATATTTACCTATTACATTGATTAAACTCTACTAATAATTGGTAAGGCGGAATCCCCTGAGATGAAAGAGCATGAAACTCTAGGGATTGCTCTTTTTAAATAAACATTTTTACATATTTATCATTTATAATATTTATTTCAAATGTCATCAACACATGAATTGGCGGTGTTGGTACCTTCGGATGATTATCTGAATCAGATATCTTTGTTGTTGTAGACAGTGCAATATATCCAATTAATAAAGAAATAAATATAGGTATCCTGTACTTTTGAATTCAAATCGGTAGCCCGAATATTTAATAGATTAGAATCATTTATTTCATCTTATCAATAGCACAATGTTACAATTTAAAATACAATGTCAAGGAATAATGTGATCGTCATTAATATAAATTTATACAAACAAAATAGAATAACAAAAAACTAATTAACATAAAACAATGTAAAAATACAACGACCTCAAATTGAACTGCCTCCATAGCCGAACGGTTACCATGCTTGTCTGCTACGCAGAGGTACCCGGTTCGATTCCAGGGAAGAGAGAAATATTTGTATGGCTTGCATTTATTTCTCTCGTGAATTTTTGGATGCAATTGGTGATTGTCTATGTGTGTGTCCATGGCACCTGCGAAACAGGGTTTTCCCTAAAAAAATACAATTACAAATAATTTCGAAAGCACTTCCTCTACTCTGTAAAATTCATAATAAAACATCCGTGATAGCCTAATTTGAAAAGATCCAATGCTACATTATGAAAAGGTCCAAGTTATAGCATTCAGGAAACAAGTTCGCAGGCAGGGAATTCCACTCCCTAGTGTGCCATTGACTCGATAATAAGAAGAAAACGTTTTTGTTTGTTTTTCCGTTATTGTAGACTAATTAGTAGTAGTAGAGTTCCTTGTGAAAGAGTTCGTCCAGGGAAGTACTGCCACTTTACCTATTTCTGCCGCCAAATTGAAATTACAGGCACATGGGACTTGTCAACTTATGTCTCAGGGTGACGGGCGCAGTGGCAGCGACCTTGAGATCTTTGCGGTTTAAAGCACACATGCAGGCACGTTAACACCAGGCGGACGGCATATTCCTCATGTCACTTAATATTATTAAATATATATATAAACATAAACCTTAAACCTAAAAGAAACAGAATTATTTATAGCTGAAAATCTAAGTAAATCAAGGAAGATATTAATAACCGCTCACGCGATGCGCTCATCCTACCGCAAAATGGCGGCTATTTGGTGTCGCAAATTAGAAAAGGATTCAGTTTAAATACAAGTTTTTAAAAATAAAAATTATTTCTCTGCATTGCTAAATAAATACCCTTCGTACTACAACAAAAACATCTCAAATAAAATGCAGTAATACACCGCAAATCCTGCACTTAAAAAGCACTAATGAAATTTTTGGTGTACTTGGGTAAATATGATAATATTCCGTTTGAGTGGTTCTAATGTTTACCATGAAATTACTCCTTAAAGTATAGTTTATAAACATTTATATTCAGGGTAAACTTAAAAAACGCAACTTACGGTATGTTTTCAATAAATAAACACCGACATCACCAGCCCAAACAATAACACACACGATTGTCGTGACATATTTTTGAAGTTGTTTATTTTTTTTTAATGACAGACCCAGGCATTAAAAACTTTATGGTTTGCTTTAGTTTGTTTAGTTACCGAAATAGCAATTAGTATTAGTTCTTTTACCTGTTGTAACTTCGATATCCGATAAATCGGTATAAAATCATCACCGGCACCTCTAGGTGTGGTATGCTTCCAGAGACGCACGAATCGCGTGAGCGGATAAGCTATAGACGATATAATTGAGAAAACTTGTTAGTTTCTTTTATGATGCCAAGTAATCACACGAACAAGTCGTTTAGTGGTAAGGGACACGTCTGTCCATAACATTTGCAGTGCCATACAGAACTTTTGGACAAGACAGCGGCCGCAACCGGCGACTGTGTCAGTTTCATATTAACTGTATAAAAATAGAATATTCGCTTCTAGTTGGCAGTTGCTTGTCTTATATCCAACATAAGACTCATATTTGCGTGGCGCTTTAGCCACAAATATCTGAGGGTCACTGTACCCACTAGTCATTGCACCCGTCACCCACAAGCCGACAAGTGTCATATGCCTGTAACTATACTTAAAAAACTAAACAAAAACACATCATACATTCTATTTGAGCTTATATCAAATATGAAAGTCATTAAATTCTAGTAAATTCTTCTTTAAAAAGTACTTTTCAACATAGTGGATAGAAAAAGTTTTGGATGGAATCATATTGGCCTCGAAGAAAACAGGCCTACGTTCCCCTTTCTCTTAATGTCTTTGCTCCATTACATTCCAGCAGATAGACTGTTTTATATTCAAACAAGTAGTAGTGATGTACAGATTTGGTATCGATAAATAAAATCGACTGGTTGATGGGGGAAATGTTAATTGACGCTGTTTTCTTTTAAGTTACTCTAAAAGCAAACTAAAAGTTGATATGGCAATATGTACTAAATAGACAGTATTACAAACATTTATTTCTTATAAGAAAACTAAGTCATTTAAATTTAAGTTATCGATAAGTTTTTAAATAAATTGGCACAATACAGTTGTATTATTTGCAGAAAAAATAAAATAAAACCGACATCACTGGACATAATTTTCGACAGTCTACAATCTATCGACAAGAATTCATGTAAAACACGGGCAGCAAGCCTTGAAGGGTGGGCTGTAAGAGCTGCAGTAGCTTCAGGCAGTTAAGATTTCGTCAGCAAAAATATTTCGGAATTATTTACTTCGTGAGTTGCGATCGTGGTAGATATATTGAATTGGATGATTTAATTACAAAGACCGCAAATTTATTATTTCTGAAAATAACGAACCATTTAAAATAGTTTCCACACAGTTTGCGTGTGTCATTGAAAATGTCACCACAATAAAGGCACTTATTGATTTTTGTGTCAACAACGTTAAAATGGTTATGAATTACTGCTACCCTGAGGTACGCATAATAAATGATAATATGACTCCATCACTGACATTTGACATATGACATTTCGATACTATGTTATGCGGTTTGGGTAATAAAACAACATTATGTATAAGAAAACATGTCATACTTTACAAATACGCAGTCTCTGTTAATAAACAAACATACAGGTAGTCAAAACGTAAGTGGATACTAAATCGCTTACTACATTCACCAACACAAGAGGCTATGACATATGTTAGAAACACAATATACCCTATCAATATACGAGGTCCATCACAGCTGTAGCACAGGATTATAGTCGGTATTACAATATTAAACTACACTTGGCATTATAGATGATGTATGTATATCGGTATGAATGCCAAGGGATAAACGAATTCAATTATTAATAGTTACATTGTTATTATTGAAAGTTATCTTTACTAAGAGCTGGGGCCTTATATATAAAGAATTTACACACATAATGCAAGTAAAATAGTTGTAATGTATGCGACTTGACATACCTACACGCTGTCTAGTGTATCCATTGACTTACAAATAAATGGACGACGGGTCTAAAACAAAAACCACGAAAAAAATGTCCCAAGTCAACCTATTTAAACGTAGTGACATGTAAAGGAATATGAAAAAGCTAAAACGTTGAATTTAAATTGTAATGTCATCGCAGTACTGTCTAATTTTGCTTGCTTCGCTGTCAGTCGAACAAACGAAGACTAAAGCGTGAATGACGCTCTGTATACGATTTTAACGCCCTATAAGTTCGGACACTTTTTAGCGCGGACCCGACGTCCATATAAGTGTAAGTCAATCAGTGTATCCATGCGTGGGTACACCTAGTTAGTATCACGAGAGCCGTTGGCGAGAGTGGACGAGATGTTACGTAATGCAAGACAGTTCCGAGCCAGTGTTCTCAGGAACAGAAAGCAAACGTAACAATGCTGTTTAAAAAGGCCAGTTTTAGAGAGCTTTGTTTAAACAATGCATTATGAATTGAATTGTAACGCACGGGAACAACTGCTAATAATACAAGCATATAATCAATACCTTGCCTTGGCATTGGCGTGAATTAAATACATTGTTGTAAACCCGCGAGTCCTAAATTGGGCGCCATACTTTTATTTGGCGACGCATATTAATTAAAATTCTCAAAAATATCGAGAATTATTAATACTCTTCTTTTGTAGTTATATCGTACATAATTAAAATTAGTTCTCAATTGGAAGTTCCGAAGTTCACTAAGCTTTCAGGTAGTTTGTTCGTATAAGCTGGTCCCAAGAGGCGAACTATTTTAAATTGACGCAACTCTAAGTCCGACCGAAGCCGCAGTCCGTGGTGGCTGGAAACTATTGTTTTCAAGTTCGATGTAGTTAGGCTGACCTCTGTATTCTGAGATTCTCAAATATACTGAATGAAGTTGCGTACAGAAAATAAAATTGACGCTTGTTGAAATATGAATATGAAATATGAAATATTTCTACAATAATTTTTATGTAAAAGAATTTAAATTAATTCTATATAACTTAATGTAAATGTAATTATGTGACGACCTATTTTTCATTTATTTTGCATGCCTAAATTATCTTCGGGCGAAACATGCTTGAACTTATATGTATATTACTGTTATCATGACAACCATGTTTTATGCAAATAAACGATTTGATTTGATTTGATATGGAATGAGAATGTTATCAATTCATTTGTTGAATATGTTATCAAAAATATACTGATATATTAATTTATTTATTTGGAAATATACTATTTTGACGGTTATTCTACCCGAGTACGGTTTGAGCAATATTTTTGTAATATAATTTTCAACACCCACATTGTATGCTTACACTCCTTGAGTACATTC
Organism: Hyposmocoma kahamanoa; assembly: GCF_003589595.1. Lineage (NCBI taxonomy): Eukaryota > Metazoa > Arthropoda > Insecta > Lepidoptera > Cosmopterigidae > Hyposmocoma > Hyposmocoma kahamanoa. Next base: position 9,066 of record NW_020654307.1, read on the forward strand.
ATGAATATCTTTCTTACGAATTAGAGTTACAAAATGAATATTACTTCGTAATAAATAACATTTACTTTTTGGATGGACGGAATCCATAAAATTTTTTATGTAGATTGTACCTTAATAATTCCAGCAGAACCATAGATCCCCTCTAATAATGTATGTACGACGCTTAAGCGCCATTTTCGATTTCTTACTAACTCAACGGGATAAATGTCGGACTATCGGATTTTAAATCCATTTCATTCCCATCAAAATTCCAATATCCGGGATTTTGTCCGGGATTCGGGCGTTGCCATAGCGCCCGCCGCGTCTTGACTTGTGGCGGATGCCTGTTCCGTACAAATTGGATTAGGTGACATTGCCGAGCCGCCGGGTGCGCGGACCGTTAGACATGTGCTCGGATTTTTTTTGGCCTTTATTGCGAAAATTTGCAATGCTTTTATTCTTGAAAAGTGTAAGCTCTAGGGTTGAAACATTTCTTAACATAGGATTTAATGAGTTAGATGCGCCAGAGGCAAAGGGCCTGGGTTTTAATCCGATACTTTGTTAACATTGGGTTAAAACCAATGGGCAAAAACTATTTACAACTAAACATTCATTGTAAATCGAGTTTTGTTCAAATTTGATTATATCATTACAATTTTTTTACTTTCTGATCTAAACGATTCGATTTGCCTTTCTATTGAATTTTTCAATAGATTCGCTTCAAAATCGCATTGAAATAAATCGATACGAAAAATCATTAGGTCGTATGCATTTCAATCAATTTTCATAAAAATTGAATCGCAATGTGCATTCGAATATTAAAGATTCGAATCCACAGGATTGCAAAGTGGCTAGTTGTGAGTTGCCTCTTTTTCGTCTAACATAGATTTTTTACATCGAAATTTGTAATAAGTATGGAATTATACCAAATTTCACTTCACACGACACTTCGGGTAAAACAAGGCTTGATTGGGTTGTAACCAACAGCCCATCTCTGGATACATTCAATATACTAGAAGACACCACTGCGATAATAGTTAAAGAAATACGTTTCGAAACAATGTTAGAAAATCCAGACAAGAGATGTTTCTATGTAGTACTTACTATCCTTAACGAACAACCTCCAAATGCAGGCATGAGATTTATTTTATAGCTCCAGTATCATGGTTATGACTCAACATCTGAGTCGAATTACTAGTAGTCTGATTTGTTCGCGTAAGAATGAGAGTTCAGAATCCTGAACCATATGAGAATAAACTCGGTACGTATGTTTTTCTCTGAGAAAATATAACAAAAGAACTTTTGTTACCACATTACCGTTACCGCTATGGGTGCTAAAGTTAAGAGAGTTCCCAGTTTAGATTTGCAGTAACTCCAATTGTATAAATATTCTAACTAGGAAATAATACAGTAAAGGTAACCCCCTAGTTTGAGGCTAAACAAATCCAGTTATTATTATCATATTACGGTGTTAGACGAATGTCCATCCGACTGGCAGCGGATGGTTGCAACAAGCTGTAGTCTCGGCGAAATGGCACACACTGGGAGAGATCTATGTCCAGCAATGGATTGCGATGATGATGATCATTATTATGGTGTTAACCATAGAAAAGGAACCGTAATACCGTTTTGGTATTTCGTTTCAGTAATTTGACATTAATTGAATCAAGCAAATAAACAAAGCTTTCTTTTATACCTTTTACAGATGTGACTGATAGGGAAGGTATGATGTCAATGGTACAAACGAAAGTAGCATTTGGCATTTTTTATTTTGACATTTCATTTGTTCTCAAAGCGTCTTTTGTTAAAAAGGCTCTGAATTTAATCAAGATGGTTTTAGCCATTTCAAGATCATCTTCAGCTTTTTTCTTTGTTAGTGAAGGGATCTCAGTCGCAAAATGTATATCTATTTTAACTCCACTTGTGATTAACTTGAAATCCGATGACATTAGAATAAAGATTGTACTTAAATGGTCATTTTAAATTTGCAAAAGCATCAGGCAAAGAAAATCTAAACGGTCATCTTTTTTAATGATCTTTTTTCTCTGAGACATAAAATAAATTAAATCAATTTATATTTTAATCTGTTCTAAGCTAATGTTTGATTTGTATAAATTAACTTTAATAGATTGATGTTGAGCCTCAAAACTAAGACAAATTAGTATTAAAAAAACCTGAAACCATATTCGGAAACGCAAGCAAAGTCGCTTCTGTTTTTTCATCCACTAACTTAACGTAGCCCTCCATTTCCGCCTTAGATTTGACCTTTACGGTTAAGATGTGACCTATACGAAAAATAAAATGTGACCTATACAGTAATCATCTGGCGGGGGAACTTCAGCATATAAAGCAAGTCCTACATGCGAATAAGTTGAGGATTCCACGCCAATGCCGCAGACCCCGTGTGAAACCACCAACAGTCGAGCGAAGACCTGCCATCTTACCTTACGTGAGAGGTGTTACAGACAAGATCGGAAGAGTCCTCAGGCGCGCATCTATCAAGACCTATTTCAAGCCCCTGAGGAAGATTTCTCAGTTCCTGAGACCCGTGAAATGTAACATCCCCTTACAGGATGCAGGAGTTTACAAGCTTGACTGTGAGTGCGGTCTCTCTTATATTGGACAAACAAAGCGAAGTATTTGTACCCGCGTCAAAGAACATATAGCTGATGTCAAACACCGTCGCGTAAACAAGTCTGCAGTCTGCGAGCATGTCATGGATAAACCTACACATTCAATGAAGTTTGACAA
>NW_020654308.1:0-13354 GCF_003589595.1 Hyposmocoma kahamanoa
ACGTCGGTTCGAATCCGACCGGATCGAAGGAATTTTTTCTGAGTGTTTTTTCTGAGTGTTCGATCTTTGTATTAATAATTATAACAAACTAGTGGAGTAATTTCACAAAAAATAATTGAATATCAATTCAATAAAAATTTAATTAATATAATACAATACAATAGAATATAATACAGTAATCATAAAGGTCTCAAATAAAATAAGGTGCGTTGTATTTAACCAGCAAGCAGATGTACAATCAATTTCATGTTCGGTTTCTACTGTTAATTGCACTTCAAATTATTAAAATTAAAATTCTATAATACTATAGAAGCAATGTGTCAAAAGCCATTTTGTTAATTATATTTAAAAGTATGTCCTTGCAACATTTTAATTTCATTAGGCAAATTGTTGAAAACAATAATACACATGTAGAAGCAGTTTTTCTTATAAATTGCTTTATGGAAACGAGGTTGGTACAAAATATTCATAATTTTTGTTCTAGTCGTCTGTCTTTGATTAATTTCAGCACGTGTTTTGAAATATTGAGGATAAGTTTTGAAATATGATTGGCAAAGGCAGTGTGTTTAGTTTTTCGAACAACGGTTTACAGCTGTTGTCGAACCACGCACCGCAGATCGCCCGAACACACTTCTTCGGAATCTTAAACGCACTTTCTACGACTACTGAATTTCCCCACACATAAGACGAAAAATCCTTCACGCAGCTTTTTTTCAAATTGCTGTTTTTGGTATTGCAATTGTTTCTTTGTGAAAGAGTTCGTCCGGGGAAGTGCTGGGTGACGTTACAGGCACATGGGACTTTTATTTATTTTTAGTTTGTACAACTTACATTTACAGTACTTATAACTAAATATGTAAGTCATAGTCACAAAAAAAGGTTGAGTCGATCACCGGCCAAAGATAGGAAGCGGAATTTGGACCACAGAGTTTTGGGCGGTGACCGCCTCCAAATAGTAACCAGCGGATGTTAGAAATTTTGATTCAGTGTTGCTGACCACGTCAATATCATTTGTTTTGCTTAACGATTCAATTACTTGTCAACTCATGGTCTCATCGCGACGCCCATTGTGGATTAGGCGCCACGTACTTGGTACTTGGTGCAACGGGCTGGTGTCCACAACTCGACGACAAAGCGCCTGTTTTGCGCCACGTAAACGTGAGTCTTGTATTGGATACCAGCAACCGGCAATCACACAGAAGCAAATATTACATTTTCATACAAATGATATGGAATCAACACAGTCGCCGGTTGCAGCAGTCGAATACTGTAGCCGGTTGCCGCAACTGTAATTTGTGTTAAAATAGAATATTCATTTCTATACTCTAGCCAAATTCGATGTAGAATGTTTAATAACAAAACGTTGATAAGCAACCAATGATGGCATAGGAAAAGAACGTTTTTTTTAATGCTCATTATTAAGGCTTGCTCTGCCCACGGCCTGCTCCCTTAAGTAATTAGAAGTTAAATAGATAAGCCTAGCCAATTATTATGAAGTTTTCGAAATACTTATTGATACGTATGATTTAGGAATAAAAATAAGTTTTTTGTATTTTTTTGTAAGTTACTGCTAGATGGTAGGTAATGGTAGATGAAAAGAAACAAAATTGTAAGATTTTATTTGATATTAATTTACCACATGTTAAATCATCCAGCATCTATTTCCGATTCTGAACTTGAATTAACACCAGAACTCGAATGTTTGCAATCTCTACCTTCAATTTAAAAAAGTCACTAGGAATGACACAGTTTAACAAATAATTAATTACTGGCCATTTTTATGTCATTTTTAGGTGATTTGAAATTTCTGTTGAATAATATTCATTATAGATATCATCGAGATAACCATAATCTAGTTGAAATTCGTAGGAAAATATTGCTATTGTGGCAACTGTGAAAGAGTTTGAGATGAAAACCCTAAAAATCATATGTTTTTGTTTGTTGACATTTATTTCTACATCGAATTTGGCTATAGTTGCCGATTGCTTGTACCCAACACAAGACACACGTTTGCGCAGCGCCTTAAAGCTCTGAGTGGCACTGCAACTACTATGAACAGGCGTGTCGCTTACCATCAGGCGTAGGTACAACTTGTTCGTCAAAAACGCAAATAATTCGTATTGTTTTATAGTTGACAATAAATATCCCATTACTAGATGAATCCCTTTTTTCTTTAGAAAGGTTCATTTCCCAAATTGGTCCCACCCGTGACCTTATCATACAGCGCCCACATTCCACATCATTGAACCACCGAGTAGAGTTTATTTTTATAATAGCCAGTGATGGGAGGGACAAGTCGTGCGCCTAGTGATAAGTGACGCGCCTATCCATAACAGTTGCGGTGCCACTCGGAGCTTTAAATCGCAAAGATCTGAGGGGCACTGCTATTGCGCCCGTCACCCTAAAACAAAAATTGACAAGTACAAAGTGCCTGTGATTCCACCAGCATCTTTACCCTTCCAAACCGGAACGCAGTAATGCTCACATTACTGCTTGGCGGCTTACCTACTGCTAAAAGTATTTAGCAGTACGTTTCTGGACGAAATTTTTCACAAAGAGAATTTAAGAGTTTATGATTTAAGACGGTAAATACCTATTTATATTTAACAGATAAAAATTTGACCTTGAAGGCTCTCAATCTACTGTTTTTTTTCTAAACTTAAGGGTGTAACCCCCAAATTATCAAGGCTGGTGAAAACAGCAACAGAAATCAATAAATCTTCAAACAAAGTAACTGCTTGTTCTTTCTAGAGAAAACAAATAATGCAGAAATGTCAATACCGCAGCAAATTTATTATGTACTCCAATTGGCAGCGTGCGCGTGCGCCGGTCAAGGCAGACGCATGTGCTCTGTGTCACCCACTACTGTTGTTACAAGTCTAAATTGATTGAGATAAAAATATCTAAAATGTGTAGCCAGATAATACAGATTTGAGAACTAGAAACATAATATTATGTGTATATTATAACTTGGTTGGATAAGCTGGATTTTCTCTCCCTGTATCATGGGTGCCATGGACACATATGTATGTGTGTGTGCCCCAACCCAAACTCACAAGAGAAATAAAAGTAGGTCATACAAAATATATTTCTCCCGGCTCGGAGTAGAACCCGGGACCTCGGGGTAGCTGTCTAGCTGGTGACCGTTCGGCTACGAAGGCAGTTAAGTTTAGTATGACTCCCTGATCAACTATTTTCAGTCCATTGATGTAGGTCTTAGAAAAATAATTTTAAATAGATACTCTTCATCATTATCATCAACAACCCATTATTGTACGTCCCACTGCTGGACATGTGTAGTCCGCCACGCTGGCCTATTGCGGGTTAGGAACATGCAGGTTTCATAACGATGTTTTCCGTCAATGTTAGCATTACTGTGTTCCGGTTTCTGTTTTTGTGTCACTTGATATTATAAAAAAAAATCCGAAAAACTCATGTGGTCCGAGTCGAGATTCGAACCCACGGCCTCTGCTTGAGAGATGGTGTAGGTCAAACCATTAGACTGCAATGGCTTAAAAAGGTACTTACTAGTCGTAATATGTTTATTCTCTATATTTTATATACCGAATCATGTTTACAAAGTTTTACGAAATTCAAGTTTTAACTATTGAGGTAACCGTATACAAAATGACACAAAGTGCAAAACACTCCGCGCGCGTGCATCGCTACGCGTGCCAAGTGGGCAAGGTCGGCGATCGTGAATGAGCTATAAGCTAAATGCGAATTTTAATGTGATTAGACTCTCCTTTTCATTCGATATTATGTAGGTCAGGGTTAATAATTAAATACTTTGTTATTTATACTTTATATAATGTAATCGCTTGTACGCCTAGAGATATAATAACACTTCGGGTACCTGTGACTGCTCGGACCGTCATTTCTTAGATTCGGAACTGCAGGTCGATTCAAAACCTTACGATAACTCTGTTGTCGACAGATTTGATTAGATATCGTACGATTTCTTTTCATTTATAATTCACAACACCCGAAACGAACGTCAAACTGTCGTATTCGAAACCGAACCGAAATGACGTCACACCCGTACGATTACTCCAACTTCTCGACCGGCAAAGACTACAAACTTTATTCAGAACACAGTAAAGCAAGAATGTAATACTAAAATCTTTTATTATTTTAATAAAATAATTTAATGTTTCTTATAATCTATATTCGCCGAGTAACTCCTTAAACGTTGTTGGATAACGATATCGTATCCGAATTGGAATCGAACGTTTTAGCTCGAATGTTCTGAATAGCTCGGAAAGCACCCTTCGATACGAGAACGATATCCTATTGAACGATTCGGTTAAGATATCAAAGAGTTCTGAATCGGGGTCCTGATTCTGAACGCTTTAAGAGTAACAAGCTATAATCAATTAACAGTTTTTTTCATGGTGCATATTGCAATTCCGTGTAACTAGCATTGTTTAATTCCGCGTATCTGAAACATGTAGCCAATTTGAGTTTTGCATGCTAGTGCACGTAGTTGTATGATTGGGACCTCCTTAACGCCAGTTACGATTGAATAAAAGAAAGCCAGAAATCGGTGAATAACAATATGCCTTTGATTTCAATACCGCGTAACTTACTCAGTTTGCCGCCATATCAAAATATAACCTGTGACTTTTCGGATCGTCATTTCTCGGAGCGGATTCGACTCATCGAACGGGTTCGGATCGTTGACCTCTCTATTGAGAAAGAATCGTTTTCGAAAATTCAAATTCAGAAACGTTCCCCAAGCTTGATGTAATAAGGCTACATCTACAAAATGATAACTTTGAAGGAGAGACGTTTAAAGGTTCTAGGAATTAAATTAGTCGATAACTAATGTTCAAATAGGACATAAAGGACAAATAGGAAACTGCAGAATCGTGTAAATGTAGTAACAACTATGGATTAAATATTAACACAAAAAAGACAAACTACATGATTGTATCTAAGACCCCAGTAGTGAATGAATACTTGACATTGGACAATAATCCAATAGAACGCGTACACCAATTTAAATACCTCGGTAGCTACGTAAACGAACACTGGGATAGCGCACAAGAAGTTCATACCCGCAATGATAAATTCTGAGAGTTAGTTCTTATTAAGGTAACTTTTGGCGGGAAAAGGAAGGCTCGCTCACCTATAGAAGGCGCACTGGCGCCAATAGACATACATTCCCAAAACAGCCTAAGCTACATACATAGAAAAACTCGAAGAAGAGCCAGCAGCCAGTCATACCAGACAAAAGCAGCCTCCAGATCTTCACAATATACACAATCGTTGTTTGATTTGAAACCAGTCATAGGTGTATCCGGCACACATAGTTTCTGCCTACCCCAGACAGTCATCATGGTAAGTATATCTATTATTTGTCTAATCAACCATTCTAAGTAGACTACAATAAATAATTTAAAGAAATAGATACGAGGTTATTAAAATTAAACCATAACAATTCTAGTTAAATATATTACTCACCCTTGTCTAATTAAACAATAACTAACTACATAACTGTAAACATCGGTTGGTTAGTTTAAATTGGTGAAGTTCGGACAAGGAATTAACCTCCAACAAGATCTGAGTAGATGTTTTGATAAGCTATGTTATAATGAAGGTTGATAATTTCAACCAATCAATGATTAACAAAAATGCAGTGTCAGACAACTACACCAATGAACAGTTCTCAAAGTTCGATGACTGTTGCAAACCGCTGTTCAAAAGGCTAAACATATTACCTTTGCCAAGTATGTACATTAGGGATATTTGCGTATTTGTCAACTCTCATCCTCAATATTTTAAAACACAAGGTGAAGTTATTCGAAGGCAAACTAGAGCAAAAATTATGAATCTCTTATACCAACCTCGTTGCCATAAAGTAATTTATAAGAATAACTGCTTCAACATGTGTATAATTATTTACAATAAATTACCAAACGAAATTAAATTGTTACAAGGACCTACTTTTAAATTAAAATTGACAAAATGGCTTTTGACACATTGCTTCTATAGTAATAAAGAATACTTAGAATTTACAAATTCATTACATTAATTAGAAACTACAGAGACTAAACATTGAATCCCATTAATATTTGCACATCTGCTTGCAGGTTGAATACAACGTACCTAATTTTACTTAAGACCTTTGTAATTACTGTATTCTGGCAAATAAACGTATTCTATTCTATTCTATTCAAATTACAATTCCCTGTACTATGAAAACCAAAGTAACGGAATTCACTCTAGGGCACTCCACAGAACACCCTGACCAGAACCAGTTTAGAAAAGTTAATGTACCATATTGATCCTACCGGGAACCCAAATGCCATAGTGTAGGACCGTAGATATAACAGAAACGATAGCATAAGGCTCAATTTATATTGCGGGGGGAAGGAATGGAAGCGGATTTTTGTAACGTTTGTATTTGTCTTTATTGTATGCAAAAGTGATATATACCAAAGCAATACTTATAATAAGAGAAATAGTCATTGATGAGGACAGTAAAAAACATAAGACTACATATCTTTAAACACAAAATGAATAATCTCAGTACAGAGTACTAAAAAACCGACCTCAAAAGTACGTGGAATTACATATAATTACCAAGTTTTATTGAAATCGGTTACCGGAAAGTGCGCAAACCCGGATTCATTCCTTAGTTCACCACTATACGGGGCTTGACATAGGAGATTATAAAAATCGGTTCTCGCTACTCAAAGTATATTGAGAGAGAAAAACGCCTTGAATTGGAGAATAGCAAAATCAATCAATAAAATAATTGCTCCTTATAATAACATTTAGGCGCTATTTATAAAAATGAATCTTCATGCGTGAACAGCCACCCTTAGAGGTGGATGATTTTCTTCAAAATGAAATGGGACCACTATGGAAGTACCCCCTTTCCAACAAAAACAGAATCATGAAAATCGGTTCACAAATACCGGAGTTATCGCGTAACATACATACAAAAAAAAAACAGAAAAAAAACATACAATCGAATTGAGAACCTCTTCCTTTTTTGAAGTCGGTTAAAAAATCGGTTCTCACTACTCAAAGTATATTGAGAGAGAAGAACGCCTTGAATTGGAAAATAGCAAAATCAATCAATAAAATAATTGCTCCTTATAATAACATTTAGGCGCTATTTATAAAAATGAATCTTCATGCGTGAACAGCCACCCTTAGAGGTGGATGATTGTTTTCAAAATTAAATGGGACCCTCTTTCCAAAAAAAAGAATCATGAAAATCGGTTCACAAATACTGGAGTTATCGCGTAACATACATAAAAAAACATACATTCCAATTGAGAACCTCCACTTTTTTTGAAGTCGGTTAAAAAGAAGACGTAGCAAGCCCCGTCACTTGATATCATACAAATACTTATTCACCCTCGCTTTGAAAAGACCCAAGTTTTGTCATCATTTGTCATCAACTTTCCCTCATGACATTTCTTCTTCATTTTTTTTTACGTAAAGAAGGAGGCAAACGTGCAGATGAGCCACTTGATGGGAGATGGTCATCGCTGCCTATGGACATTTGCAACATCAGATGAGCTGCCTATGCGTTGCCAGCCTTTGAGAGCCCTGTAAACACGCTTTTTGAAGAACCCCATGTCATGGCGCAAAGGGAACACGTCAGGAGGAGGATCATTCCACACCTAGCAGGTTCGAGGAAGAAACGAACAAGATGCCCGCGTAGTCTTACAATGTCAGGCATCTAAGATGGATTCTACTCCTTTGGCGGGACGTGCGCGATGGTAGAAACGAGACGGTAGCACCAGTTCCAAAAGTTCCTCAGAGCATTCCCCATTATAAAGACACACACAGAGAGCCAACGTCTCTTTGTAGGCTAAGAGGCTTCACACCGTCTGCGAGTTTGGGATCGTCGACAATACGAACAGCCCTACGTTGGATGACGTTAAGTAGGTCAAGCTGGTATTTGGGACCTCCTGCCCAGAAATGCGAGCAATACTCCATATGGGGCCGCACTTGTGTTTTTCTTCTTAAAATGCCTCTCCACTACTGGAGGTTGGCCGTCAATATGGCAAAATTGTCCCTGTCTATGGCCAAATGAAACAGTTACTCTGCGCTCCTGATTCTGGGCCACTCCCTTATAATAATAATCTTTATTTTTAACATAACATAATCTTGTATATTTTCTAGTGGCAGGAGTCTCCTTTTAAGCATATAATGCCTGTGCCAGGAAACTCCGCTCTTCCATTACAATTTAATTTACGTTAGGATTAAGATTAAAGTTAATAAATACAGTACTTAAAAAACAAGATTTCACATCACTTTTTACAAATCACATTTACATTTTAAGTGTGTATACCTCTATATCGCACTAATAATACAATAGTGCATTAACTCAAAAAATGTAGTTTTTTTTTTCAAATATATGTAAATAGATGTATTATTATTAGATATCTAACCAATTTCATACTTGCCAAATACATTTAAGAATAAAAGGGAAACAAATATTTCATAGCTTTCAGCAATTATTCACTGTTTAAATTTTACATCCATCAGTACTTTAATCTTAAATTTCGCATTTTCTGAGTCTTAGCACCACTGCAATACAGTACGATATATTTCTTATTTAATTTTAAAGTTACTTAATTAATTTAGTGTACTTACATTTTCTATGGTTGTATGTATCTATATATATATAAAGTAGAAGTAGATAAATTCTAATAGTGAACTTGTGTTTGTGCATGAATAAGTGTGTTTGAAATTATGCATGGGTGTGTGTTTGTGTATGCTTGTGTGTTTGTGTATGCTTGTGTATCCTTGTATGTGGGAGTATCTGTAGGCGTAACCATACTTTTTACGTCTTCCAACGCATCTCTTGCGTTCAATCTTTCCCATCATTATAAGTTGAAGCAGTCGGTACATATCGTGTCGAAGCACGTGATCGAGATATGTTTATTTTGCGTTTCTTGATGTTCCACATCAGCTGGCGTGAGGTGTTAATGCGCTGGAGTAGCTGCTGACACGAAGCGTGTGACGGTAGCACCACATCTCGAATGTATCGAGACGCCGTATGGTTTCTTTTTAGATGGACCATGCCTCGCTCCGTACATAACGATTGGCATATAATAGTGGAGGATGGGGATTCTAAGTTGTATGTAAAGTTTTCGGTAGTACAACACCCTTTTCATTTCCAGCCGGACACAGAGAAACTATACTTATTTTATTACTTTCTTCTTCTATACAACCTTTTTGCACGTAAATGACTAACGAATTATGAGATGTGAAAATGCGCAGGGATATTAATTCCAAGTAGTGCTATCTCGCTCATGCTCCCATGTAGACATCACTGCTGATAGAGACAGCAACATATATTATTATCAAATACCTGCGCCCAATTTTTCGCCCGCGCGGCCTCGGGACATAATCCTCTTAAGTAATATAAACCTTACTACGACGTCTGTAAGCCGTTGTCATTGTGTAAATCCGCAGTATCATACTCATCCAATGGTATGTCAAAGATTAAACCCATCAGTTCTTTTAATACGGTTCCGATTCGATTCTGGATACGACCAACTTGGGACATTGACTTTACTAAATTGGTTCTCGACTGGGTGTTCTTGATACATGGCTGGCTCAAAGTACAGGGCATTATCTAGTTTGAGAGTGTGTAATGGAAGGTGTAACAACTAATAATCTATTTTCATTTTGCATTACAACATTTGATATAATTTGTAAGGATATAATCACTCACTGTACATAATCAATAAAAGGTATAAAAACAAAAGGGATAATTTCCATGTGCATAATGAGCCTTCAGTACAATAAACATTAGATATAATGCTTAGGTGATATAATGAATAACTGGTATTAGTAGGTACTATGTTTTAAATGTATAATGTTTTAAATAACACAATGTTTCGTTTTACGAACAGTTGGAAGCGCCCCATGTTGATAAGATTTTTTTTATTCCATTAAATGTACAATCGCAAAATAGAATTGTTTTTGTACAGCTTTAAGCGCTTTTTGTGCAATAAAATATATTTATTAAAACTTTAAGCAGAATATAATACAATACAAAAATTCTTTATTGTACACCAAAAAAGGAAACAAATAAAATACAGTTAAATTAAAAATAAGCGGTAATACAATGGACGGTTTTATCGCTTTAAGCGATTTCTGCCAGACAACCGTTGGATGGAAGTAATTCTATAACTCACAGGAAAAAGACGGCTCTCTCCCTAACCTCTTACTTAACTCTAACCCTAACCTAACCTAAACTCACAGGAGGAGGTCGGACCAACTAGGAAATGCAAACAAAGTCGGTTCATTCACCATTGCACCTAAACACCACTAGAATTAGATTTATAATATATATTATACTCAGTGAATGTTACATTTGAAGTGTTTATATAAAATGAACATTATGGCATCGGTATATTAGATTAAAAGTTGTTATATCAATCGACTATTATAACCAGTGACCTTTATATCATGCAAGATTAAGTCATATGTCTATAAACCATAAATTAATTATACCTGTTGAGCGTTATATCGACTAAAAATATGTTATTTGTTGTTGTACATTACGAACCGCACCCCTAGTTTGAGATCAGGCTTAGGGTCGTATTCTAGAACTCCACTTAATGCTCAAGTCAGGATTGCAATTGAAACACGAGCACTGGAAATACGACCCTAATGGCAGGGACTTGAGTGTGATTTCGAGTGCTTTAAACCATACTCAAATCCTGACTTGAGCATTGAGTAGAGTTCTAGAATACGACCCTAAGAGCGTTTGCACATACGTCCGCTTCGTATCGGGGGATCTTCTCTCGATCTCCACCCGACATCCGTCCGAAACAATGGCTGTCAAACAAGTAATATCTGACAAAATTAAAAGACAAGTATCAAGTATGAAGCTCTATTATCACGCGTCTTTTCATTTGGTCAAGTATTGCTTGTTTGGATGTAGATCCCCAGTTCCGAAACCGAGAAATGGCAGTCCGAAATGTCACAGGGATCAACTTATCTTTAAAGAAGATACGCTTGTATGTAGTACAAGCGTATCTTCTCGGATTCCAAATGGACTTAGTGCAAAAGCAACATCCAAAGTGGGTCCGAGTTTTCTAGATTTGTGTAGTCTCGGATTCGGAACAACCAATCGGATGCAAAGCATAAACGCGCTTATGGATGACATAGTTTTATAAATAATTAATTACTGGTATTTTTTCTGTTACTTCAAAGTAACATAATGGTGATTTGAAACTTCTATTGGACAAAATGCACTACAAACATGTCTTCAAGATTCGTATTATCAATAGCCTAATCGAATTTCGGGAAAAAAATATCGAAAGTTTAGAAAATTTTTATATATAATAAAAAAATAAATGTATAATAAAAAAATAAATAAAATTGTTTATTGAATAACTTATTGTACAATTGAATAAGTAAAGATTAATTATGCGAATATATGTAAAATATAACAAATATACCTGAACTAGGAGAATCCTGTATTTCAGGTAAAAAATACTAATTATACAGGTGAATAAATGAAATTATAAACAAACAAATAATTAAACAATAAAATGCAAATTATACACTTAAACGCTAGACACTATTTTGGGATAATCAACAAATTCTCTGTATCATCGTATGACATATTTTGAAGGAGAATTTTCTTAACCTTTATATACCAAAAATGATATATGGCCAATTTGGCCTATAATTTGTTGTACAAAAATGGCTCAAGAAACACAAAAAATCTGGAAAAAAACACGTGTTTTAATGATACGATTTTGGGGCAGACAAAATCTTTCCGTTTTTTGTTAGTGTTTTCAGTACTATATGGGAGTGCAATGTGCTGTTTGGGAATCGTGGACTTAATAAATCATTGCCTTACAGTTAGTATCTTACACGAATTATACAGAAGGTCAGTGGGGTAAAGGAAAGGGCGGAAGGTAGAAACCTTCAGAACCGCGCGCTGGGCTCTCTCAATGATTAGTAACGAAGTTTTAGCAATACCACCCCAAGATGTAACGCAATATGTAATAATTGATTGCCATATGGCATAATAAACTTGCATGATTGTTTTAAAATCAGCAAAAGCATTAGCTTATGAATATATGATGACAAATAACAATAATAATACAAATGGTAATCTCAGTACAGAGTATTAAAAAAACCGACCTCAAAAGTACGTGGAATTACATCTATTTGCCAATTTTATTGAAATATCCCCTAGTTCGCCACTATACAGGATTTGATATAATAATAATAAAAAACAGTTCTCACTACTCAAAGTATATTGAGAGAGAAAAACGCCTTGAATTGGAGAATAGCAAAACCAACCATTAAAATAATTACTCCATAAGTAAAATTTAAGCGCTATCTATAAAAATGAATGTTCACGCGTGATCAGCCACCCTTAGAGGTGGATAATTTTCTTCAAAATGAAATGGGACCACAATGGAGGTCCCACAGGTATATCCAATAATATCCAACAAAAAAATAATCATGAAAATCGGTTCACAAATGAGTTATCGCGTAACATACATCCAAAAAAACATACAGTCGAATTGAAAACTTCCTCCTTTTTTGAAGTCGGTTAAAAATACTTCGCCATCTCTCATTGATAACTAATGAAATTAATGTATTGTATAAAGTATGTTTTCCATTACTAATTTTTTTTTTTAATAATAATAATAATAATAATAACGCACACACTCAACATAGCCCCGCACTAGGGAAACCCTGTGTCGCGGGTGCCATGGACACACACATAGACAACCACAAATTACACCCAAACTCACGAGAGAAATAAATGTAGGCCATACAAATATTTTTTTTTTTTTTTTTTTTTATACCTGACAGGCAAATGACTCCACTCCACCTGATGTTAAGTGGAAAGTGGTATCCAAACGCGAAGGAACCTAGTGCAGCGATGGAATCCTCACTGCACTAGCCGCCTCCACCCTGCCTGCCTACAATATGCCTCTTCACGCCTCGTTTGAAGGACCGGGAATCGAACCCGGGGACCTCTGCGTGGCAGTCCGGTATGGTAACCGTTCGGCCACGGAGGCAGTTAAATTAAGAATAATGCAATGTAATAACGTGATATAATAATTTAATGTTATGTTTTTGTATTGGAATGTAATAATTATATATTATGAATTTAGTCCTCAGATGTTGCTGTGCCCTTAAAGGGCGTCACATGTATACCATCAAATAATGTTCCATCTCAAATTTGTATGTGATATGCAATAAAAAATTAAAATTGATTCGACCGATTCGATAAAAAAGAAATTATCGTCTATTATAACACCTAAATACTTTAGCTTGTTAGTAATAGCAATGTCTGGACACTTGCGCAGGTTGTTAGTAGTCTCCTTACAATGGTGAG
>NW_020654309.1:0-14908 GCF_003589595.1 Hyposmocoma kahamanoa
AATACTCTTAAACGTACTTGATCCCTAGACACTTTTGATGTGTGTATTTATAAAATTAGGAACTACAAAATGTTACGGCTAGCCTGAAGTCGTGTCATGTGTTTGTATCAGGGGCTCTACACTCGACATCACGATATTCGTATATATAATATATGTATATATAATTCAATATGACTTAGCGCTAGTAGCAGTAGTGCTCCTTGTGAAAGAGCTTGTCCAGGGAGGTACTACTCTTACCTATTTTTGCGCTCAAGCAGTAATGTCAGTATTACTGTGTTCCGGTTTTGAAGGGTAAGGGTGTTGGTAAAATTACAGGCACATGAGACTTGTCAACTTACGAATCAGGGTGACGGGCGCAGTGGCAGTGCCCCTCAGATCTGAGCGATTTAAAGCTCTAAGTGCACTGCTACTTTTATGGAGAGGCGTATAGCTTATCATTAGGCGCAAGAACTGTTCGTCCCGTCACCTAATATTAAATAAAAAAAGACTGCAAACAGATTGACTCCATGTTTGCAGTTAATGCGTCAAGTCGTTGTCAACTTCATGCAGACGTGTTCTCGGCTGCTTGAAGTTGATTACGACTTCACGCATTCACTGCAAACATGCAGTCAATCTGTTCCCAGCCTTGTGGGACTACTCATTAATGTTCGTCAACCAATGATCTTATACACTTATAAGATCATTGCCGTCAACGAAAAGACGGGCCCGTCCGAAACTATTAAATCGTATTGTCAATGTCATACGTTTTTTATGAACTAATGAAACAGGAAAGAAAAACAAAGAAATACGATAATGGCTCCTAATGCTATACTACAGTAAGTTTGTAAACTTGACTTGGATGGCACCGCCTCCAAAAATAACGGATTATATTGTATATTCAAGTATCAATATTTTTTTAGTTCAAACCTATCAGTAGGTTGCATATACCAGTAATAATATTTCATTAACATTTTGAATACCATAGTTTTTGTGCGAGTAGATATAATAAATAATAGTATATATTGTTTCATATCAATTTTACGATATGACACGACGATCTCAATAGTATTTTATGCAATCGTTGCATAATGAGGGGGTTCTTAAAGTCGAGTACGGTTGCCTTGCGGTCTAATTAATGGGTACGATATTTTAGATAAGACCTAATAATGTAATGAGCACATACAATACTTTTTCTACGAGTAAATAAAATAATGAAACAGAACCAATAATTAATGTATATTTTGTTAACAATTCATAACAACGTTCTATATGATTTAGATGAGAACAACAAACGCTATTTTTTTATTTTATTTAACCCCTTTTTGTAATTTTGTTTAATAATAATTAGGGTAGGTTAAGTAGGTATTAGGGTAGGCAAAGGTTCCACCATACTAGCCTCATCACATATATTCATCATCATATCATCATAGGTTCCCAAACGTTTTCACTCACCGCCCAGTTAGTAAAGATAAAAAAATTTCAGCGCCCACCATCACAAAAAAATAATTGAAAATCGTTTAAAACACGTACTTTTTATATTAACTTAACACAAAAAATCACAAGGAAAAAATGTACTATAGTTTATAGACAATTCAGATTTTTTCTTTCCAAATGCGATAGCACCCCCTGGATAGCATCGACGACCCCAATTGCTTCCGAGGCACCTACTGCCCTTCAAGGACTCTTTAGCGCCTTGGGGCAACTTAGGTAGGGACTACTTTGAGAAGCTACGTATTAGAGGAGAGCCAAATAAACGCTACAAAACAAAAACCAAAGAGATAGAATAAAACTGACCAACTATACCGAATATATTTAACTAATAATTTTTTTTAAAGATTTATGACCCGGTTGCAAGAATTTTTTGCCCAATTTAACAAATCAGGAGGCAGTATAGTGTCTGAGTAGCGTTCTAACTAAGAACTCGAACATTAAAAATCCCGCACCCGGAACGCGGGAGCGTTCCTTAGCGTTTTCTCTGTGTGGCCCTAACATTAAGGGTAGGTATACGATTAATGAAATGTATGAAAGATTTAGGTGAAATTGGTAGCAGCGATGCTTTCAAAACTATAACTATTTTTGTCAAAATTGACACAGCGACGTGCTAAGAATATTGAAGGTTAGTTACTCGAGAGTTATTTAATTGGAATAAATACAACAATCATAACTACCACTTTGTGGTGCAGAAATTTGGCAACGACTTTGAAATCATAATCGCTATGAAGCTCTGCGTTCATGCTTCGTCTTCACAAATGTCACAAATTAATTTAAGGGGTAATGTACACACTTCTCTGTTTATTTTTTCTGAGTTTTAAAAATGTTTCATAGCAAAATATTTACTTATACAAAAGATTTACCGGCGAGTAACACATAGGTGAATAAAAACTTCAGAACGTGCTTTGTGTAATCAATTGTTTCTGTCAGACCTTTGAACTGTGTTTACCTACTTCTGTAAGAAATAGTTATAAATACAAGGCCATTACGTTGTTAATGATCTTACTCCATTCATACATACATACATGATTAAACTTTGTAATTATCATTACATGTTATGAAGGCAATTCCGTTTTTCTTAAATGCTGTTGGAATAATACGCAAAGTATGCTTTGAATACACGTCCTTTATTGTGTATAGCATAAACTGTATAAGAGAAATTACAAATTAAACATAAGAGGAAAAACAGGGCCATCTTTTCGTACAAACAACTAATATTTTATACAACTCGTTACTAACTACTTAAACTACGAGCCCTACGAGTGGGGTCGGAGTCGGCCTACGGTGCGTGGTGGGGTTCTAAACCCCACCACATTCATACCTATTGGAGTAATTGATCCTAAAATGTCCAAGTGTATCAAATAGTTTTTTGAGCAAACCCCGTTATCTATAACGGCGTGTGCTCTTCGTTGGCACAGCTGTTAGTACTATAGGCGCTAGATGAGGAGGTTCCGGGTTCGAAGCTCGATTTGGGCCCGGCGTCCAATCCGGCCGGCGGCGGCGTTGGTGTCTGGCATTATTATTAACTTACTACTACTACTAACTACAACAACACTATAAGATACTCATCGGGAAGTATGCCTTACATTTTAAACAATGTGAGATTTTGTACTCGTAATAGAGCCGCCGTGTACTACGTAGGGACGGTGATGTGCGAACGCTTCGGACTTCGCCCTCCATTGCGCCTGGGCTTCGGCATTTATGACTTCATTTAAAAAAAATGAAAATAGCATATTTACAAACTGCAAAAATATGTTTTCACCACACATTTAAATACAATTATACACAAATTATACACAATTATACACAATTATAAGGCAATCTTAAAAATCTTTTGGTGCCAATTTTCAGCCCGAGCAGATTAAGTTTTTTGAACAGTCATATGTATCGGACAAATTAACGCTTATATTGCGGTTATATCGAAAATCGGCGGAAACGAAATTTTCACCCCAAATTATGATTGAAGATTGTCGATTATCAGTCGGATTACAACATTTTTTCTGCAGCCAAAAACCTTGCATGGCATACGTATTGAAAAGTAGCGAAAAAAACAATGTCGACAGCAAATTATTATCAAGCACAAATGTTCAAAGGGATCAGAGCAAAGCAAAGACACGGACTCAGCACGTACTTATTTAGAATAATGATTTTTCAAGTATTAGTTGATTATAAGAAGCCATGAAATATTAAATTAATATAGTAAAATAATTCCAGACTAAGACAATTAAGTCCTTTATTAATAGTGTTTTGAAAAAAAGTTGCTCCGGAAAGCTAAAAAAACAACAAACTTTTATAACATTTTTATAATATTTTCTAAGATCTTAGGAATTATTATTTCTCCTCAGAATCGAGAACTGTGTTGCATCAAGCGAACATCACTAATCGTAAAATTTGACCAAACACATGACGAAGCTACCGTACCACTAAACTGAACGCATTATGCGAAAGTATCGCTCGTTCGATATTCATAGCCTACTGAAGAAGGACCACAAGAGTACAGCATCAAGTAAAAGCCACAATATCTTGCGAATCACGCGACCCACACTTGTTTGCATATTTGTTTTCTCGAAATTCATTCAAAATGAAAAGAATTTATTTTAAAATAAATTATGCATATTCTGATTACAAAATTACATAACTGTGGAAGAAAACATGTCTGTTTATTTATTTTCTCACAGCTGTGGCGTTTTTGCAGTTTCTAATGGCATAATTAGGCATTTTTCGCGTTTTCGACTGACATTTAACTACGATAACGGCCTGACGTGTTCTCAAGTGTAGCAACTAGGGATGGGAAAAGTGCTCATTTTTTTAAACGGTAGAACGTTATTTTTTTTATAAAAAGAGTGCTTTTCTAAACGCTTTTTACATATACTTTTTAGTATGAAGCTTAAAAAATCGTTTAGAAAAACGTTTAAGCGCGTAGACTTTTAGGTTAAAAAAAACTGTTTATAGCAGAAAGCAAGAGTAGATGACTAAAGGTTTTAAGATAACTAAATTTGTTTATAAAACATGAGTTTTATTTTAATTTATAAAATTAGTATTCACATTGACGAATTAATTTGTTTAGGAAATCGTTGTAAAAAATAAAATTGTTGAGTATTGAACGACGGAACGGCTTATGTGCTCGTTTTAAAAAGCAAATTTTTTATGTGCTGCAGCGGAACGGAATAGAAGCGAATTTTTGTAACAATATTGTACATAGCATAATAAACTTTATGGTCAATTGTGTAACGTACAAACTAGATACGAGTCAAAATCTTCCGCGGAATTCTCGCGCATATCATTCCGTTCCGCCGCAATAAAAATTAGACTTAGTTAAGCAAAAAGGATCCAATCCACAAAATTATCAAAAAAAGAGCTTTAAGTACCAAACGGTTCCTAAAGTCTAACCTTTTAAATCAGCAAAAAAAATCCAACATATAAACATAAATAAATATCTCAGGAGTTACATGACATTATACGTTTTCAAAATATAACAAGAGTGAGAAACATTTTTAAACTTCAAACTGCCATATCTCGAAAGTGACTGGATGTGCATTGGATCCTTTTTGTTTAACTACGTCCAATTGAACCTAGGCGTTTTTACCTCTTAAGCCGGGTAGTCACTAGCGAGCTGTAACCGTAACCGTTGCATGTTATGTTATCAAAAACTGTAATGTGTAGGTAGGTAGGTACGTGGTTCGCGGGCTTGCTGCCACCGAAACGTGTACGGTTTGCAGTGCCTTCACGCGTGCGCCCTAGAAATTCGTTACTTGTATCTGTCGTTACAGTCACAGGTCGCTAAAGAGTACCCGTCTATACTTTTTTCCATTCTCTAAGCCGGGTATAAAGACTATAACAGTGTCCAATTGATAACTACGTCATCATTATACAGCTACAATCCGTAATTAAATTTTTCTTTACATATTTATAGCTTTCAGTTTCAAATTTTAAGAAGAATTTGGCACTTGAAAATGGTACTTGAACGATATTTACAAAACATCTTTCTATTCACGTTGTTAGATTGAATCAGTTCAGCAAATTATTGCCTTAGTACAATGTAAAGTATACATGGCCGCCGATAAATAAGTAATCTGAATTTAAGATAATCATGCATGTTACCAGAAACAACTGTAACAACTATTATATCTTGAATGCACATCTCAATTAATAACCTCAGGCTGTCGACTTTGTATATAAATCATATAGATTTAGAAAACGAAAATTAAAAACAAAAAAATGGTTTATTAAATTATAAACGACGTATTTGTACACATTATAACACAAAAACACAAAAAAATAACAGTTGTAAACCTTGATGTGCCTTGACACTGACTCGATAATTTTCGCTTGACATAAACAAATAAGCACTTAGATCTTGCTGTCTCCAATAGACTGAATGACTCTTATTGTCGTTGCCATTGACATGCACACAAGGTACGGACAACGGCACACTAGACATTTTTGTTCGAAAATCGCCTCCAGTGCAATGGAACAAGATACGTCAATGTGCTGGCGTGTAAGTGTACTAAATAAGACGCTACTATTTACTATCTTTGGTTTCGAAAAATGGTCACCGTAAAGAAAAAACGATTTCTCGTGAAACCACCAATAAAAACTAGACAATTAAATTCTTGAACAAAAATGAAAAATCTAAATTAGACGCCTTAGCCTGTCCCGTTTGACGAACAAGTTTACTACTGATTTTTAAAACTGTAACGTGATGACGACATGAATCATAAAAGATAATTAGACCTTTGTTGTTAATTAATGTAGGAATAGATCAGTGCACATTTTGCTCACAATATAAACAATCGTTCAAAAATCAACTTCACATAATCAGGGTTTAGAAAAAAAATTGTGAAAAAATGTACCTAAGCTAAACTTTTTAAAACTATAACCTTGTAAGTACGTACCCTCACCTTATTCGGTTTAGATATTGCGAAATATTACGTTTTTTAAACGCGTTGTGTTTACTAGTTTGTTATAACCCGAACAGGGTTATATTTCGCCATATTCCTACGTAACTTAATTACGTATGTGTGTATAAAAATAACTTCCCAGCGGCCATTGGTTAACATGAACCGAAAGTTTAGAAATAATTCGTCTAAAAATAGATACAGTTTCTCTTTAGGTCGTTTTATTATGTACATTTCAATAATTTTATGGTACACGGACACAATCTTCAGGTACACGTTTTTTATTGTTCTGTTTTAGAAACCATTTCAAGATAAGTTTGATTAAGGCTAAGGATAATATTGAAGTTACAAACTTAACCAAGTAGAAGTAGGTAGGTATCCTTACTTCTAAATTGATAATTCGATGGTTGTTATCCATGTACTTATTAAGAAATTGAAATCGTGGTAAAAGTTACTTAGACATTAAATTAACGGTAAGGTCCGTTTGCGAATATGTAGTAGCAACATCTGCGTTGAACGTGAATATCATGATGAAACCTACATGTCAAAGAAAGTTCACAACCCTGAGAAAACTTGCTTGTTACCTGCATCGCGCGGATTGTGGCCTAAATTCTCAACTTAAAATATACCCGCGCCCTACAGCGCTTGATGACGATAATGTTAATTTCACAAGATTTTTACACTTTAATTTCTGCAATTATAATGTAAATATTTGCAAAAAAAAAATAATCCTGTAATTCCGGTTTAAGCGTGATATCCCTTTATAAAACCTAAAATTTAGTATGTATATGGATTTTTTCTCAATAGATAGATTTTACCTTTATAATATAAAGTTTGTTTATTTGTTTCTGTGATGACGGTCGCCTATTACGGTTACGCCGGCCTTATTTTTAGATTCGGTGAAGCAACTTTTAAATTTCGGGCTTTCACTTTTTCGGCATTAATTTCGAAGGTAGCGGGGATGACTCGTGGTTCTCCACGTGCAACGCGCTGGCGCATTACTGGGGCCTCAAGAATTTCAAACTAAATTAACCGCTCGTTTCCGCAACAATCATAGTCAATGGTTACGTATTAAAAAAATTCCGTCGGGCCCCTCCTTATTATAATTTATTAAGAATTATACATTGTTGAAACTATTATTTATGTCATCCTAAACGACCTAGCCCAAAAATGCTTTTCTATAAAGTACACTTCATATAATTTTGTAAGTAATACTTAAAATAATGTTTTTACGAACATTTTTATTTAATGTACTTGATAAATCTCGGCATCGATCATTTAATAGATGAGAGATCGCCGGCTAGAATTTTCAAACATGTTCAAAAAATTACTTGACTTAATAAATAATAATAAAATAAATATTAGATAACATCACATACGTCCTCTGATCCCAAAGTAAGTAACTAAAGCACTTGTGTTATGGATATCGGAAACAACGACGCTCTACCATAAACACCCAGACCCGAGACAATATAGAAAAGTTTGTTTTTTTCTACACTGACCCGACCGGGGATCGAACCCGGGACCTCAGAGATGGTGACACCATGAAAACCGGTGTGCAAGTTACTTGACCATGGAGATTGTCAAATTAATGATTTTTAGTCTCATTTGTATTATACGTTTTTTCGCAATATTTCATTATTTGGCTCTATTTTGGGATTTTTAGTGCCGGGCATTTCAACCCCGCGGTGTGTAAACGGAATAATTATTACTATTAGGCTGTGTCTATTACAACGCCGGACAGAGTACGTACGTACACGTAATGTTTGATGGATATTTACCTGAAACTGATATAGGTACGTCCATTGATGTTAGATACGAAATACGAAATCTTTTTTGTCTTCTAAATCTACCATAAAAATCCGGAAAAATCGAGTGGCAACAGAAATTCGTTAGTTCCGCGCCGGTCACGTTATCGTTTACCATCTGCGTCATGAACGGGCATCACAAAGTTAGATGTGTTGTGCCGGTTATTTTGATCTCTCGCAGCCTCAATCGGTAAATAAGGTGCTGGTATTTTTGACCCACTATGGCGATGAACTTGTTCAAATTTATATTGCGTACCTGTTTCCTCTATGTCAAACTGTACGTTCTAGATTTATTAGTCCTTTTTATTAACCGTTCAAGAAACAATAAGTAGCGCCATAATAAAGGTACTCCTTCGATTTACAACTTAGTGCAAATGTTGCAATCGCATTGTAATGCTGTGGCACTTTGTTCAGTAGAGTACATAGCATGTACATAGTGGATTTAGCAAAGAGCAACGAAAAAAAATTTGATTTACAAACGATTACACGCTTAAAAAAATAATTGCGTATACTTTTAATGAAAATTCTATTGTTCTCACTAGTACTTAATTATATGTGTATTATAAATTTGGTTAGATCTGCTGGAGACACATGTATTGCGACTTAAGAATATTACATCATAAACACATAAAAAAACATATTTTTTCTAGGTTTATTTTCTCAAGAATATATTTAAAATAATCGTATGTGAATCGAGGTTCTTCCCTACGAGTTCATAATTTTTTTTTCGCGTATAGAACAATATAATTCTTTCGGCTCCTTTTTTAATGTGTCTAATAATATTACAAACTTTTAATAAATATTGTGCATAGACAACATTACTAAAAAAATACTTCCATCGGGCCACTCCTTGAGATATACAGTGTATGTTGAAAATATGTCGTATAGCGTGCAGATTTGCAATTAAACTATAGTAATTGTAGCTGAGTGTACACTTTATTTTATTTCATTTCACCCTTACATAACCTTTCATACTATTGGTGTCACATTTTAGCAACAAATAACATAAAAAATTATCCATACAAAATATATGGTTGCAGTCACTCCATTTTTGTCTACCAAAACATCCGTATAATTCATAATAATAATTATGACTATTGTTTTAAGACGACAAATTAAAATTCCCCTAAATTAGTTAAAATAAGGTAGATTTTTTTTTATAATGTTTAGGTAACTGTTTTGGTAGGTTTAATTATTGATCAAACCGTTTTATTTTGACGCGGTACTCGTATAGGATTTGAAGGAAAATTAAAATCACATTGAAAGTTATATCTAAATAATGGGTTATTAGCTATTGTTATTGCCAGATACGTTTAATCATATCATATCTAAATTGTATATTGTAATTATGATAATCTGGACGCGTATCATGAACTGCATATTGCTTGTCAAGCAATTCAAGACTTTCCTTATTCCAGATGACTTTTTTCCCTGGTCTAAGAACACTGGCAAAACCTGTAAGGCGCTTGTTTACGTAATGATTATTATCAAAACTTGTACGCCTGTTGCCATTGTACGCATATTAACACTACGCAGAACCATGCGATAACGAGAAAGAAACGCTGTTTCTCACAAATAAATCATAAAATTGAGTACAGTGACCATTATACGGGGGGCGCACTACAAGTTTCCGGAATGAATAAGAAAAAAATACTATAAATGGTCAGAAATGAATTTATTGTTTCTCAAAATATTCTCCGTCAGCGTTAATGCACTTTTTCATACGAATGAACCAAATTTGAAAACATTTATGCCTCTCCTCCGTGACAATCTCTGAACATATTTTTCGTACTCTTCGATTTCGGCTGTCGGCTGTGTTTCATCACCTGAAGAGGCTTCTTCAGGCGATGAAAATCGTTGATCGCGTAACTGGTTCTTAAATTTTGGAAAAAACAAAAGCCACAAGGTCTCGGGACTGTACGCGGGATGGCTCATAAGGTCAACATTGTTCACCTTCAAAAATTCATTTTCTTGTCTGGCCGTGTGAGAACTGGCATGATCGTGGTGCAAGATGATACGGCGTTTATTATATATGTGTGATGAAAAAGCTATTTTCCCGTCATTTAGCAAATTATTTCGAAAACGTACAATACCATTCACTGCTATTCGCATTAAAAAAAAATTATGTAAATCTCATTTTCGACAGTTTGTGTAAGATTATGTACGAGAGATTTGTATGAAAAGAAAATTTGTTGTCACCTACAAATTTAGTACAATATATAAAATAATGTCTTGGTGGGAATTTTTTTCCACAAATCCCCACTGCTCAGCAAGCGCTACGTTACTCCCTAAATAGAAGTTTCTTCACCTATGACCCCAGAGACGCAGGATTGCCGAAATATACGGTTTTGTTAATAAAACACTTAAACACTAAGTATGCGTATCAGTCAGGCATTAGTATTGTTAGTTACGATGTTGTCATCGTCACCTCAGCAAAAGATTAAGAAATTGTTCGAGGTAGTTTGGATTCCTTGAAAAGAAATCACAATTTTGAAGCACATATTATGGTTTAATATGCCTTTGTCTTGTAGACTCATTAAGAACATAAGGCAATCATGCTCAGCATGATGATTTTGACCTCGCCATCCCAGTCATCGAATGTAAGATCAATATCTGTGTACTTTGTAATTTACCTGACCAGGATACTGCAGCCTATTCGTACAGGTAATACTTTAAGCAAAATTTCGTCGTCTCACCAAACCGCATGTGTTCAAAGTCATAAGAAGTTTTACGAGATCCGTAAAACTCCTTATGACTTTGAAATTAGGAATAAATGCTTTAAATTTCTGGTCCTCATGCACTGAGTTCTCAATAAAGCTGTTTGCATTTTTAGTAATCGGCGAAAGCGCCCGAAAGCCTGTTTCTGCCCATGCGTTTCAAATGACCGTTTTGTATATTTTTAAAGATTCGCTCATCGATTATTATTTTACAATGTTCACTATGTATGTGGCGGTGTCAGAAGGTTGATATTTCTACATTAATGCAATGTCCTTCTTAATAACTGGTTAAGACGGAGTTTGTGGGGAATAATAGAAAGCACACCTGTGTCGTGTTATTTACGTTACGAACATCAAGATCTGGTGTGATCTAACTTTTAACTTTTATTGATGACTCATAAAATTCTTCACTTTCACATGCAAATGCTTGAAATTGACCTAAGAACACGGGGGTTCTGTTTTGAAAGAAGAATCATAGATTTCAGAATATTCCACACACTTTTAATGTTCTTTACGAAGGTTGATTAGGTTCTTGAAAAGCGCTTCACTAGAAACCTTGTTTTCATTATAGACGGACATTGTGTTATTTCTTTCCGCATAAAACTTTTTGGTTGCCTCAATGCTGCCTGTACGGACTACAAAACATTCGTTAAACATTATAAAATAGTAAATTTATTGTTCGAATAACTGGTTGTAGCGAATACCTATGTATGTTTGAAGTCTTTTTGTCTCAATCACTATGCTCAGGTTCATTGCACATTAAACGACAATCATTAGGATGGTTACAAAAAGTTTCACCGGTATCCGTCTGTATTGGTCACAGAAACCGTGACGAACTGTACCCATTACGTGCGACCATATTGGCATCATTAATAGACCTTAGGTTAAGTTAGAGGTTTATTGCTGACATCACACGTGTACTTATCATTTTCTCAAAGGCTAGTATTGTTCTTCGCATAACTATAGAGCCAAATTGAGTTCCATAATTCGAAAATTATAACAAATATACCTATGGAGCATTTAAAAGTGTTATCAACCTAACAGTGAAGCGACTTTCTTAGCGCAGAATTTCTTTCAGTAAACATTTGGTACATTTTTATTAGTTTGACACATCTTTGAGTCTCTGTGATTAATTTTTTAACAATGAAACAGTTAATTATTATTAAGTATTAAATAAAGGTTAAAATCGAAATTGAGTAATTTTCAGATTATGAGGCAAACGAACGACCTCTGATGTATTTACAAGAAAGTAGTAGTAAAGCAATCTTAGTAGTAGTAGAGCTCCTTGTGAAAGAGTTCGTCCAGGATAGTACTGCCACCTTACCTGTTTCTTTGAAGGGTAAGGGTGCTGGTGAAATTACAGGCTCATGGGACTTGCCAACATATGTCTGAGGGTGACGGGTGCTGTTGCCCCTCAGACCTTTGCAATATAAAGCTCGTGAGTGGCACTGCAACTGTTATGGACAGGCGTGAAACTTGCCGTCAGGCGCACGACTTGTCCATGCCGTCACTTTGAAATTATATATATAATAAATTTGAAATTATATATATAATATATATAAAAAAGAAAAATCTCTCTCCTATCGCGTATATGATCACTAACAAAAAATACTTATATTAAGTTGAAGTTACTTTATTCTGAGTACTCATTTGCTCCGTCCCCACGTATAACAACGAAGTCGGTAAAAGTTAGCAGACGAAACACGGGATGAATGGAGAAAGGTTTAAAAAAGTATAATCGTTTATGGCTTAATCTGCCCTTCACCTAATAGACAGAGGCTAATTCAAATGCATGCGGTGTTCATTTTGTTCCGGTGGATCAAAAGACCTTTTGACATGTTTTCTTTACGTCTAAGGAAATAAAAGCGTAATAGTGTTCTTGCTTTCATAATGTGAATATTTCTTTATTATAATTTTAAATTATACTTTCTACGATTATATTACATATAGTTAAGTACAGTCACAAACGACTGACGTGTTTTACGTAAATTGGGTAAAACGCTTGTATTATAAAAGTTTAAAATGTAATCTTGTTTAAGTATGTTTTATTTCAACAGTTTTATATTATTATTGTTTAATGTTATGTAACGTGTAGTTGAAGCTACATTACTTTTATTATAATATATTTGGGTTTAATGTAATATTTTTCTTATTAACTTTGACAGTATTATAAGGGTTGGTAATGACAATTTTTCTTTTGGAAATGTAGATTCGCAGGCAAGTAAGACAAAACACTTAAATGAATAACTAAGGTAATTGTGGAAGAATAAGTAGTAGTAAAATATCAGAAGCGTACGCCTTCCTTTTGCTTATGTTATGAACGAAGATTCTTAGTTAGTATGCAGTAATATAGAATGAGTTAAATATTTTTTATCTTAATTAATATGGGTTGAAATAATTCCTAGAACACTAAACTACTATTTCCATTTCCTTTGATCCTAGTAATGTTAACAAATAAGTGAAAATTAAATAAATCTTAGTGGATACTCTATTGTTGCGTTCGGTCACAGCTGGATATTATATCTGACTATATCTACTTCTGAATCGTTTGTTGAAAATTAAGGTGAGCAAGATTCGTGTTCACTTAGGGTTTGGACTGAAAAGCAATATTACTGCTAGGAAATGAAACTATTTTTCCGGATTTAAATCGCGTATATGTGACCATGGGACCTGTAAAGGGCCCGAAACGTCGGTTTGTTTGAAAAAACAAATATACGCGATTTAAATCCGGAAAAATAGTTTCATTTCCTATGTGTAACAATCGCGAAAACCTAAGAACTCAATATTACTGCTACTTTTTTAAAAAGGTACTAAATTTAAAAAAAATAGTAAAGTATATTGGTAATAATGATCTAAAGTAATGAAAGTGTCAAAAATAGAGTTGTAATTTTTTCATCGGCAAATTTTCCAGTGGCCGTTGAACCAATACTTATTAAAACAAACTGCTTAATGTTCGATTGCAAATAACGTTTTATGACTTGTCATCATTACGTGTCGTGTAGTACTTAGGCTATTTTATAAGTACAAAAATTCGCAATGCACGTATGAAATGTTTTCGCCACGCATATTATGTTAATTAAAAAATATAATTCATTAAGAGTTATACCGACTTATGATGAAGAGGTTGTGAGCCGAAAAGTGATTGTGACTGTACAGTATTATTTTAGGTCTGTGATGGAAACTTTGACAAAACATGTCTCCCACATCACATTATGTATAAAATATATAATAACTCCCTTGTTAAAAATATAGACTACTTCATTAAGGTTTGAGATACGGCAGAAAAAAGTAACATTGACTCTATTTAAACAGCACAAAACAAACTGATACTAAAATATATAAAGATACTAAGTTATTGAATGTTAGGCAAACATTCAAATATCAACCTTTGCATATTAATTTGTGCAAAACTAAATAAGACACTTACTACGGTAGCTTTTAGCAAAACCAGGCAGTTCTGAGCCTTGAGACCAAAACTTCAAAAAGAACCTAAGGTACGCCTTGAATGTACAAATTATGGAAAAAAATTGGACATTAGAGAATCAAAAACAATAACGACGTTCAAACGATTGCTCAAAATATTGAAATTAAATTTATTGAAAAAAATAAATTGCCTTTTTTGGCCAAAAAAATGCCCGAGGGTTTTATTTGGGGCATTGTAGTTAAGTTAGCCTGCATGCAATCGTACTATTTACGTGCAAGTGTGTGAAAAACAATGACATTGTATGTTTCACGGGCGGTACGAGAATTAAGAACCTCTACTCCGATAACTAATAGACCCTAGTTTGTAATTCCTTATTTACCGCCCTTAATATACTATGCTATTACTGCTCTTGCACTTTGTAGTACACATATATAAAAGATCATGTTAGATTCCTGTTCTACATTATTATTATAACTGAGCTGCAGCATAAGCTATACAAACTGCCACTTTATTAACTTACAAAATTGAGCGCTTTGTAAATGACGTATATTATATATATATGTATATATAAAAAAAGTCATATATATATAT
>NW_020654309.1:15008-20293 GCF_003589595.1 Hyposmocoma kahamanoa
TATATATATATTATAATTTTAAATTTTTTAAATTGAAATTTTAAACAAATCTGATTTTGACATACTGACATACATACATACATATTTTGAAGTGGTCCACTATACATAGGTACAAGATTTCTTAAGATAATATTTTAACAGTGGTTTCATTGGAATATTTACGAAACAAGAACAGTATACATTCTGTTCTGTCAAGGTCACAACGAAGTATTACAAATCCTTAAACATTTTGTAGGTAGTTATGTAACACATATATTGTACTTGTGAACCTTTGAGCTAAGTCAATAAAAACGTAAGTAAAATAATTACCAACAAGACATTGGATAATTACCCAGTATAGACCTGTTATTTGCCTCCTTTGTATGTTTCTGTCAGATGAAGTAACTTCTTCTGTTTATTTATAAATAATATAAAATTCTGTGATCGTTACCTCTACGATAAACTGTAGATACCCATTAACCTCAAGGTCTCTTGAGTTTAACAAATAAAGTGATCAGCTAGACAACGAATAAAGCCCAAAATGAAACAGATCCACAAACAGATTGGAATTTAAAATCAATTACTTACATTAAACTTTTTCGTGAGCACCAAATGAGGGGTCACACGTTATACGTGTTTGTCAACGATTACGTCAAAAAGGTTCGATGGCGACCACTTAATGGTGGTGTGCCGAAATTTGGTGGCGGTGTTACGAAAGGTAGAGATAGAACAAAAACTTACTTTTATATTTTTTGCCAAGTTACGTAGTACGGCGATGGCGATGGTGAGCGGGCACGACAGCCTCTTGTATGCACCTCCGAAACAGGACTGACTCGCTCGCAGCTTTGCTCTCTGATAAGTAGCGATGCTACCTTCCAAATTAATCAACTTGCTCTCGATCTAAACAACATTGATCTTCGTAACAGTTAAAGCTGTATCGCAGTCAGAGACAAACAAAATTCTCTATATTAGTTATTGATTGTTTGTCAAGATTTGTCTGCGATAGTTTGCAAATTTTAATATTTTTATAACGTTCACACGACAACACAAATGTTGTCGTACAAATGTGAGATGGTGTTGTAAAATTTCGTGACTACTTGGGCAACATTTGATAAAAAAATCACGCTTAAAGTTGCGATAACAAACCTGACTCCTCGCTCTAAAAGGCTGGCACATTCGGGAGAACACGGCAAAAATTTCTACCTTTTTGTATAGTTCGTCTTTGATTCTATCATTATACAAAGTATGAATGTCGTTTAATGTCAGACATTACCATCATTAATTTATTTTTCTTGGGATATGAAGGGACGGGACCTTAGAGGATGGCAAAAAATTAAGGAAGACGGGACGGACATGTCGTCCTACATATATGTCTATGTCGTCATAGACATAAGTTGTCAGGTCCCATGAGCCTGTACCAGTACCTTTACCCTTCAAAGCCGGGACGCAGTAATGCTCACATTACCACCTGGCGGCAGAAATAGGTAAGGTACTTCCCTGGATAAACTCTTTCACCAGGAGCTGTACTACTATTAAATATAATAAAGTAGAAAGAGCGTGTTACCAGCTAGGTACATAAAAAATGAGTAAACCTAAATCGATTTTAATAAATTATGAAGTGTTAAAGCTAAACTATTTAAAATTGTTTGTCAAGATTGCGTAACAGTCAAGGCGGACGTATCCGGATTTATTTTTAGTATGAAACGTCTGTGGCCTAAAGTTTTTTTATATTAAAGCCTTTGTTATGGCACCATGTTCGTTTCAATAAGCTAATTTTATTAAATCTAGCTTATTAAAACGCATATATAAAAAATACTTGGTCTCAAAACCACAGACATTATACATAAGTAGACGCCACAAGTTCCGCGAGCTGCATGAAAACCAAGCGTGCCACATTTTTACAAGCGCTGTGAGAAACCTTCAGCGCTTAAACGCTTGATTGAACCGAAGACGCAGTATTATTGCACTGCCATTTGGTAAAGGTAGGGACTTAAAAATTACTCACCACACTACCATTGGTTTGCTTAGTGATACGATGAATTCAGCACGTATTTAGAATAATGATTTTTTAAGTATTTATTGAATAGAGGAGATAAGATACCTAATAAATAGGTATTTTTGTGAAATAATAACGATTTGTATTTTTGACGTCACGGGGTGAGTTTGGTCTTTTTAATTTAAAAATATATTCATTTTTAATTTTATTCATTGACTGGAAAATATAAATAATTATTATTTACAGCAAAGTAACGTCACCGTAAACACTGTTTGAGAGTCACTGTGTGTTTTTTCGCCTTTCAACAATTTTTTGAGAAAAAACTAAAAAAAAATAATTAAGGATAGTACTCAATAATACGTAAAATTTTCGCCAGTAGCAAGTGCCCATTGTATATATATAGGATTTTTCAACAAGAACTTTGTTTTGTAAATCAAAATAAAACAATAAATTTAGATGAGAATGATTCAAATTTTTATTGTATTAAAAAAGTAAGGTTTGTCTATTATTAATGAAGAATGATATTTGAGAAATGTCCACCACGACTACAGTTACGCTATCGAGAGATGAGATATTTTGAGATTTTGTCAAAAAGTGATTAAAAATTTTTAATGAAAGAATCGACGTCTGTAATACATTAATAGTTTTATTTTTGAATACATTAATATTTATACAATAATATTTTAATTTATATGTAATACGTTAATAGTTTGCTTACCTACAAATGACGTCACTCGTTCTGAGTTGACAATTATTGCCGTTTGCTCTACTATTTACCTACTTTTAATTACATTTAAATTTAGTTTTAGGGCTTTCAAAAGTTTTATTTAAATAAAATAATATTTCTCTTGGCTGAATATGCCCGTTATGGTTAATACATTCTGAAAAGTTGTCCGATTCTCTATTTGTTTTTTCCCATAAAGAAGTTTTTTATTAACTGCAAACCAATGTTATTACTCTATAATAAATAATAGCATTATTCACATTGTCGTATGAACATTTGTGTCTTTTAAATTTGAGTGATAGGGAAATATCATCAGCAAACAATACTGTCTCATGTTCTGTACCTACCATGAGGCATTGTGAGTAAGCATTGTTCATGCCAATCATAGAAAAAAAATGGAACCAAGCTAGAAGTGAACGTAAAACAGCAGAACGTGTGATCAAGGGTAAATAATTTTTACAAGTTATTCATACACAATGTTGGACAAATTTACATTTTGGAAAACATGAAAAAACTTTTTTCTTAAAGATTAAAAAAAAAAATTCCGACCTTTTTACCCATTGACTTATAATTATATTTTTACCCCTATGATTTCTGTCAAAATTTGAAGATTTAAAAGAGAAAGAGATTAAATACGATTGTAAGCGTTGTAAGAATTTGTGAATAAAAGCGAAACAGATTTAGAAAATTTCATTTAACAATGTTTGTACTCCATAAAATTGTGCATGATTAGAATGACAGGTCGGCAAAATTAAGATGACATTATATTTATATGTTTTTGAACATCAGAAATTAATGCTTATTTTATACTTTAACCAGAGAACAAATAAGTAACGAGAACGGACACTCTCCGCCCCCCCGTAGGTTTAGATACCGCATCACGCCCCGCACATTGACGGTCATATTGACTGAACGACAACGAGGCTGTCGGCGAGCCGTTTTCGCGGTAAGACGGCTTTGATATTTGAATATAGTTTTCATTTTATTAATTACGATATTTGTTCGTTAATACATAACATCATTTTACGTTACTATTTATAGTAGTCGTGAATGAATGAAGTGCTGTGTACGGCTGTTTATAAACATCTAAACGGAATAAAGAGAGGAGTTTCTTTCGTTTTTTGAAAGAGGAAACGAAGTAAGTAAAATAACTTATATCTGAGACTCATTCAATTATTGTTTTCTTTGGTGCAGAGTAATATATAATAAAGATTTATTATATCAATATAATAAGACGCCATAACTTCATGGGCAAGACAAAGGTTCTCGAATTTTCAATTTGTATTGCCGATAAATATTACGTAATGAATATACCTAATTATTAACTAGGTAATGATAAACTTGGACACACAATTTCAAATACATTGGTTACTTTATTTAAGGGTGCCTATCCAAAATATATTTTAATGCTTTTAATACATTTCTTAAATAAATGTTCAATATTATTCTAGTTAGTGAATTAATGAAAAATGTAATATTATATCGATATAAATACCTAATGAACTTGTGTAACTATTAGGATTCGATAATAGAATTATGTTAGAATTTTTGCTATGTTGGCGCTCTGACCACGTAATAATAGGGGTTAAAGTATGAAATTGCCGATTTGTACTGAAAATCTAAATTGTTTATTTTTTAAATTTTTAACAAATTTATTTAATCAAAATAGTTGCCATTATTATCTATACATTGCTGCCATCTAATGGGAAGGTTATTAATGCCTTTGCGATAGAACTCCGACGATCTAGACTGCACAAACTGTGTGAAAGCATTTTGTACTGCCTCCTGGGAAGAAAACTTCTTGTCACGTAGATAATTGTCCAAATCACGAAAAAAATGGTAGTCCGTTGGAGCAAGGTCTGGTGAATACGGAGGATGACGAATGGTTTCTAACTGCAGTTCCTGAAGGGTCAAAATGGTTTCTCGTGCTGTGTGAGGTCTCGCGTTGTCGTGGAGCAATAATGGTGAAGATCGATTCATGAGTTGGGGCTGTTTTACTGCTAGTTTTGTCAACATGGTTCGGAGTTCGGCACAATAGACATCTGCCGTTATTGCTTGACCAGATCGGAGAAAACTATAGTGAATAACACCATGCTGAGACCACCAAACAGTTACCATTACCTTTTTATTGGTAAGTTTTGCTTTAGGACACTGTTGTGGCATTTGACCTGGGGTCAGCCATTGCATTTTTCTTTTCCGGTTATCATAAAGAATCCACTTTTCATCACATGTTACAATTCGATCCAATATTCCTTCATTTCTGTACCGGTTCAACAAGGCAACACAAGTTTCAACACGCGTTTCTTTCTGCAGATCAGTCAAATCATGAGGCACCCATTTTTCGTATTTTTTTATTTTATTGATTTGACGCAAGTGAGTCAATATTGTGGGTAAGGTAACGTTAAACCATGCCGCTAATTCCTGGGTAGTTTGACTAGGATCGGCTTCCACTATCTCTCTTAATTCATCGTTATTCACCTTTGTGGGCGGTCTTCCTCGTGACTCGTTCTTTAAGTCGAAATTTCCATCACGAAAGCGTTTAAACCAAAATCGCACGGTGCGTTCATTAGTAGACCCCTCTCCAAA
>NW_020654310.1:0-5418 GCF_003589595.1 Hyposmocoma kahamanoa
TATTTATTATTGGCTTTAGCGTGTCGTAATGAACACTGAACCAATCCTCCGCGTATTCCTTTTTCTAACATTTGATACATTTCCAAATCATCTATCAAATCTAGTTCAATGCCTGTCGAAAGCAGCATAGCATCCCAACTCAAGCTCGGTGATGTTACGTAATAGGCTGGATCTAATTTGTAATATTTTAAACTCAAGTTTCTGAAATTTTCAAATACATCACATAACAATAAAACGTCACATTTAAGGTACAAATCGGTATATTCACCGAGAGTATTAATATTGAATACATTCCACACAGAATGTGCATGATTAAAGTCTTTATCACTTATATGTTCCATTTTCAAATTATTAAAAAAAAATTCTTTTGAAGGAAGTTTAGTTTCTTCGTATCTATTCCAAGAATCCATGTAATCGTACGGATAAATACCTTTTGATTTTAATAAATGCAAATGCTTGCTTTTAAATTGCATGGATAAATTGGTGAAATCTTCATCTGATAAATTGTTACTCAACATGTCTAAACTTGTGCTCAAAAACTGAAATGAATCTATAAATTTTATTTGTAATGGACGTGTAAATTCTTTTAAATGTATGGTCTTTGTAATTGTGAGGTACTTTTCTTTAGTTTTCGGTATAATTGTAATTGGACCATAGTATTTTGCTAATTCGCTAATAAACAAATGTGAGTCATAGTTAGCTAAATTATGAAAGACTACTGGTATGAATGGACACACTCTGAACATCAAATTACATTGTGAATGAGCTGGCCCTCTATATTCAGAAGTAATATGATCGTGGTCACGAACCTTGTCATCGAATAATAAATGGCTACAAATATGACACGATGTAGCGTTTTGATAACTATTTTCTTGTTCTTTCGTCAAAGGCGTCATTGGATTCTTATCACATAATATTTTATAAAGGCATTTCACATCTGCAATCAATCTGTTAACAAACACTTCTACACAATCCGAACCCCTGTAGGTAACGAACTTGTTTAAACTCGAGTCATATGAACAACAAATATAATACGCAAAACATGAAGGTTGATGAACTTTTAAATTACGTGTATTTTCGCTACCATTCTCTGTACAGTTAACTAATAGACTTTCGAAATCAGCATATATAACAAAATAAATTTTTTGCTGTCTCTCAAAATGTTTAAATCCGATTGTACTATTTTTTTTAGGTAAGACTGTCAACACTTGAGAGCAATCATGGTTTGTATATTTAATTTCAGAAGAAAAAAAACGTAAACAATTCTCACACATATATAGATTCCCTTTAAATTTACTAATCTGACGTTTTACTAATCGTACAAGATCTTTAATAAGGCAGTAATGACCTTTGACTCCTTTTTCAAAGTATAATAAATTTACATGATTGTTCTTTCGATTTTTAGATAAATATAATGGACCAGTTACTAAACTGCTTGAACTTAATCCATAAATGTTGATACTGATGTTATTATTAGCTTCAAACAATTGTATATCTTTACACGACGGAGGGAAAGTCATACCGTCTGTTTTAAAGACAGTTGAATGGTGAGGATATGAACTTGTTTTGCATACATTACTTTTGGCGGGAAATAATGCAGCTACTATACTCCATAGAAAACAGTACTCATCTTTATTCTGTATATTTATGCAACTTTTACTATTCTTGAGAAATGATGGCAGCTCTATGAACGTACCACCTCTCATAGGACAATATTTGTTTATATTCAATTCTAAATGACTTATTGAAACCAGAGACCAACCAGATTCACAGTGTTCAAATTCTGAAAGTTTTTGTTTAAATGTTTCTATAGCATTCATATACAACTCATTAATATTAGTGTTGTTAAAAACGCAATCAAACTTTGTATTAAAAGATTTTAACTGTTGCGTACTTGACCGTGGTAACTCAAAATAAGCAAACAGTTCAAAATTTAACTTCAGACATGTGTGTTTCAGTATTGATAAATGGATAACATTCGAAACATCATTTTTATAACTGTACAGGAACGCCTCGGGTGTGAGGTACTCGACTTCCTGTGCAGGATTTATGCGGTAAGTCACAATTCTGTTCTTAAATGCAGTCTTAATAATGTCAATATTTTTGAATTCAGTTTTTAATAAACAATTCTCTTTGTGTACATTCGTTCTCATATGATAATGATATTTCTTTTGAGGAATTTCGATGTTGCACATGTCACACTTGACCGCATTGGCTACACAGGATGTCGCTGTAAAGTAAAAAGATTACAAATTAAGAATAAAATAATATATTTATTTACTTATTCATATATATTTATAGTTAAACACATTTAATTACTACAATACAGGCCAGTAAAAATAATGCTAATAGTAAGTACTATTAAATGAGGGTGGGCAATTTTTGAATTCTTTGCGAGTTGTCTTTATGTAATCTGTTAGATGTGCCCAAGCTTCAGAGTTGACGTTCGTTCTGTTTTTTATAGTAATAATACTATGACGCCATCTATTTATCGGTGCAACGTTTTTGATCTCGTTGCATGAATAAACTTTTAACTCAACGTAATGAGTGCCAGTTTTATTGTCGTCTGTTTGACGACTTATCCCATTTGCTAGCTTTCGCGTAACGTAAGAGTAAATTGGCGTACCCTTTGTTGAACCTGTCGAGCACCCTTCTTCTTCATCACTCTCGCTGCCGAAAAGCTCAGCCGTCGCCGCCTTCATGACGGGGGTGATTGGGTTGATGACGGTTTTCCTTTTCTTAGGCGCAGTGGTAGTGAACGGCTCACCTGTCTTCTTACTTGTCGAAGGGTCACATCTCGAATGCTTCTTCGAGGATTTCGAGAGCTTAGGCTGCACCGTCTCGCACTCGTCTTCTGACAGGAATAAATCTTGTGCCAAAGACCTAATAGAATAAAATATATGAGTAGTACATAGTAAAATGATTGAATAAAAACATAAATTGTTTGGTAATAATATCTTGCGACAGTGAACTCACAAAAACTGATCGAATGATTAGTAAAACTAGGACAACGATAAAATAAGCACAGGTAAAATATTAAACATTTTGGAATCGAGTATGCGCATTTGTACTTGTCACTAATTTTGCTCCCCAGCAGGATTCGAACCCGCGACTCTTCATCACAGTAAATAGATTCGGATTTGGACTTAAAAATAAATAGTCCGAAAAAAAATAATGGAATAAAATAGATAATTAATTATAATTGATGAATAGTTCGAATAGATGGCACGGTTATGTAACATAAATTTATTTTAGTACTTAAAATGCACTTACATTGTTCTTAGTTATTTGCAGTGGTTGATTTGTTTTTTTGAGCTGTCCTGTTGTCTTGTAGGAAGGTGATCTGAGCAATAATCATGGATAGAGAGGACCGGTCTATATAGGCCTTCATACGCGTCACGTTTACCCATATTTGTAATTTGTATATGAAGCAAAATAGGAAAATGCACAGTCAACATAAATGCAAAAACAAATACTCAGTATGATATGCAGCAATCATCGGTAAGTTAATTCTAATATCGATTCTAATTCTAAGTGGATAAGGTAGCATAAAAATAAAATGTGAAATATTGATTGGATATTTTGCATTTGTAAATGTTTTTCTTTGCTTAATAAATCGATTGTATAATTTCAACCTTCTTCTTTATGCAATAAGAACTATAATTTTGTCTTACTAAATAAATGATAGAATTGAGTGTGCGATGTATCATTTTGTATTATCATTAATCTTAATAACATAATTTTATTGAAAATATACCTGCTTACAGAATTTTTCATACAACAATTCACTTAATACTACGAATACAAAAGTTACAAAATTAAACCCCGGCAACGAAACATTGGTATCAAAACTACTAGTCATATCATATCATCAACACTGTTACACGTCCCACTGCTGGGCATGGGTGTTCATCATAAAAATCTTTATAAATATTGTACTACATCACACTTGCTGCATCATGTTCTATATGATATATTTGAAGAGATCTTTTAAAGGTATGTTGAAACGAAAGGTTCTTATTTTTTAGACTATATAAGTATATGATGTAGATACCTAAATAATCGGCATAATTGAGTTCAATGTAACGATACCTCATAACTTGGAATCGTTTTAGCAGTTTTGGCTCAGTGATAGAACAGATGAATACATACACACTTAGATACATACACTTAGGTATGCTGCTGAAATCATAACCCTCCTGTTCGCTCCGCTGTAGTCGAGTAATCATAAATGGAAGTAAACACAAACGGAGTCATTTTTACTCTCGGCGTCGAGCACTCCATATTAGATTTATTGATGAGTATTGAATAAAAAATACAGTAAGTACGATGTTAATTTTGAACCCTATTAGCACTGCCTTCACTCAATATAAACGGGTAAATTGGGAGTAAAATAATCATTATTAAAAAACTTATTTTCTTGTGAAGTTGTCATAAAATGTCGGTAAGTTAACCAAAATTTATTTTTAATTTTCTTTAGATTAAATTTGTTGAGAAACCTGTACAGGTTTTATATACTGTAAATATAATAAATAAATAAATAATTTTAATATTAACAATGAATTGAGGATGTGTAATTAATACTTACTTTCAACTTGTTTTAAGGATTCCGGAGATCAATTATTCAACTTCGTGCCCAGCGCTGCATCACAAAGAGATTTATCTCCAAATGGAACGCGGCTCGGATTGGGACGCAAAAGAAAATCCGAAAAGACTACATGTTATACATATATAAAAAAGCGACTTCGGAGTGGTGCGAGCAAGGTTATTAAAATAGAGATCTATGATACTGATCAAATACAGAATAGTGACCAAATGTGTAAATGTGAAGCAGATTTGTGTGTGCAATACGCGGTGAGAAACATTTTATTGGATGACATTTACCACTCAACAAAAGATATTATAGATAAAATTATGTCGCCTCTAACAACAGACTCTAGTAATGGTTACACAATGTTGTAAAAATGTAGATACGTTTTATTAATAAATTATATTTGAAACATTCATTGTTTTTATCAATACCCGTTATTCCTTACCTTCCTTTTTTTTTCGACGTAGTCGGGTAGAAAATTGAATAAGGAATAGAATATATAACAAAGCGTTAAGCTTACATTGCGAATTGCATCAGGTACTTAATCATGAATGATCGAGACACGCGCGCATTTGCTATCGTCTCTGCATAGCGGTGTCATTTGATAAGTATAAATATTATAAAATACCAGACCATATGCATTCAATTGGAAGCGTTGTGACATTGTAATACTTTGTTCTTAAAATAAACAGTGAATTGGTAATGTTCTTGAATACATAGAAATAGTCTACTATAGACGAAATTTGTCAAATAAAAAAGTTTTTTCAGACGACTTCTTGAAATAGATGTCTTCTTGAATAGATGACTTCTTGAATAGATGTAATGAC
>NW_020654310.1:5428-12327 GCF_003589595.1 Hyposmocoma kahamanoa
TTGAATAGATGACTTCTTGAATAGATGTAATGACTTCTTGAATAGATATTATTAGGGCGTCTGGATAACTCCTTGTATCCAGATGCCCTAATAATATACTACTGATGTCTTTATATAAAATTCGTTAAGATTGTAAAAAACTTTGTCAATTAACCATTTTTTTAAACAAGCTTTAAATTTATCACCATTTAAACATTTCATTTCCATTGGAAGTCTGTTATAAATTCTAATCGCTGTTACATAGGTGCTGCGGTCAAAGATCGTGCTGTTTATTTTAGGGAGGACAAGACGGTCCTTGTTTCTGACGTTAACGGAATGTACATTACATATTTTAGTAAAGAAGTTACTGTGATTACGTACAAAAAGACATATTTCCAAAATATATATTCCAGTTAAAGTCAGGAAACCCTTTTCCTTGTACAGACTTCTAAGAGAATAGTCACTGGGTTTGCTATAGATTATGAGTAAGCATTGTTTTTGTATTGTGAATATTTTAACCGCATTGACAGTTTCCCAAAAAAATTACACCATACATTAGTAACGGGTATACGGGTATACACAACATTTAGTCAAGTTGGTATGGGTTAGTGGGTATATGCCCTCCACTTGAAGGGCTAGTCCTACATAACCATTGAGCCTCCCCTGGCTCAAAAAGCGTAGAGCATTCCCCCTGTAAACAAAAAATAAAAGGCTAGGCACCTTTTATAATATGAACATGATATAAATGATAAAATACCCTTAAGTTTATTTAAAACTAACCTAAACGAAATATTTGACAGGAAATGAGATGTAAGATTTTATCTTGAAGATTATCATTCTTGACCAAATTAATTTGTAACTTGACATGTTGTGACATTTTATTATTATTGTGTTGTGGTAGTCTGATTGACACAATGTGACTACACATTTGCATCCTGTTTAATATATGCGAAACATGTTTGTACTGGCACTGTCTCTTGTCTCTTCTGTTATACCATGTTAACGAATTATTATTATTATCTATTTTAGACTATAATTATTTATTTATAACGAATCGGACGTAGCGCGTAAAAGGCTACCA
Source organism: Hyposmocoma kahamanoa (assembly GCF_003589595.1). Taxonomy (NCBI): domain Eukaryota; kingdom Metazoa; phylum Arthropoda; class Insecta; order Lepidoptera; family Cosmopterigidae; genus Hyposmocoma; species Hyposmocoma kahamanoa. Next base: position 6,489 of record NW_020654310.1, read on the forward strand.
TGGCTTCAAAATTTTGCAAATAAACATTTGTACACATTTAAGTAACATTTACAATATTTATTTCAAATATCATAGATCGAGACTACCTGCAAGACCTAAACTGGTTACCACAGATTTTTGTCATCCAAGTACGCAGAAGCTGTATAACAAAATTTTAGTGTAAAGTTTTCATTTCACTATAGTTTAAACGTAACTAATGATAGAACAAAATTGTATATAATCATTATAGTATATCTATTTATCCTGGTATAAAGCTGTGAAACAAAAGAGTCCGTCTTGTTCATTGCCCCCGGTATTCCCAGGTAGTCGAATACATTCTTTCCAATTCATCGTATTGATATCATCTAGGTATTGTGTGTGAGGACACGAGGGTGAGACCTTTTTGTTGCTTCAGCATCTATTTGAACACTACATGTATTGTGTGTGGTTCGGTAAATTGAAAAATAAAATGCATGATTATTTTTCCGATGTTTATGACTTTAGCGGTATAGTTAATTTATTTCTAAAATTAAAATTAAATCATAAAAACAAAATCTCAAAATGTCCTTTATGTCATGGAAAAAAAATACTTTTTATTTTTTTCCCTCTATCAATGGCCATCAAGGAACTAAATTTTTTTTCCCAAAACGAAGTTAAATGACGTTTGTGGGGTTGTCATTTTATTCCATGTAGTTGTTATCGACTGCGTTATCGATAAATAGTGAAAGGAGATAGTGATTCCTTATCGTCTTTTTGTTCTTATTTTAACAGTAGGCCCATTGGTATTGAAATCAAATTCGACACTATCTTGTTTCTTATAGATGATATATAATTTTACTATATATTTAGTTTTTTGTTTATGAACTTTACTTGATATTATTTTATTTATTTATATATATTAGCGCTTTGAACGGTTATTAAAATAAAGAAAGAATTTATGTTTGTGTGATATTAGGCCATTTATTGCGTACGTACGAACAATATTCAGTTGGTAGTCGATAGAATATTTATCAAGTGCAATCACTAGGCGCTTCTAATGAAAACAAATTTCGAATTGAAAATAAAATAGTACACTTTGGCAGCCGGCCGGTAGCACCTGATTGGTTTATTGCTTGACATAAAATAAAAAGAAAATGAGGTGATAAAAAAAATCGTTAGGGCAGATTTGCCTAACAAGAAGAATTAGCAAGGAAATTTAAGTTAATTTGAATTATCTATCACATATTAAACGTCTTGCGGCCCAAACAACGCCCTAATTTGGAATTTTACGTATTAGCACAAAAAATATTTAATATATTACCGGAAGCTGTTAAAGAATTAACTTGTAGACATTTTAAAATGAAATAGCATAATTTGTTATTTACGCAATGCATGCAATTGATGATTTTTAACTTGATAACATAAAATAATTTAAAAAAATAATTTAATTTGTAATTTAATTATTGCATTTTCTTTGACTTTCTATTTTCCGGTTAAATTCCAATCGTCGTTATTTAATAATAATAATAATAATAACGCTCACACTCAACATAGCCCCGCACTAGGGAAACCCTGTGTCGCGGGTGCCATGGACACACACATAGACAACCACAAATTACACCCAAACTCACGAGAGAAATAAATGTAGGCCATACAAATATTTCTCCCGGCCCGGGAATCGAACCTGGGACCTCTGCGTGGCAGTCCGGCATGGTAACCGTTCGGCCACGGAGGCAGTTTATGTTATGTTATATTTGTTTATGCTATTGTATTAATTTAACTTTAACACATGCTACATCAAAAATGAAAAAAGAATGGTGTAAAATATTCGCATGCCTAGTTTATGGTGAAATCTAATATAATATACTTTAGGGCCTGCAATGTTAATTACATTTTTCAGCGAATAAATATCTTGTATCTTGTTGCTGGCGACTATAGTTGATTGATATTTTAACTATAATAACATCATAACTACGCATGGCATAATATTGATATTAACAACTGTAAACATACTCGGATGCAGTCTTCAAGCAAAGCTGCTTGATGAAAATAATTGAAATTATTTTTAAGCAACTTCAAAAAAGGAGGAGGTTCTTAATATGACTGTTTTTTTGTTGGAAAGGGGGTAGAACAGTAGTGGTCCCATCATTGAGTGTATAGTCAGAAATAGAGACGAAATAAGGGCCATCCATCCCTGGCAACTCATCAGGCAAATGGGCTTTATATCACTTTTAAATATCAATTCTCGTTTGCGCTGAAATCACAAATTAGAAAACTGAAATAGTACATCACCAACAACTGACCTGTGTGTACATCTCCGTATATTCCAAAAATATTCTGTATTTATTGTAACAAATATAAAACTTTAATAATGGGGTTGTTCCAGTCGGTGGTGTGGGAAAAACAGCAAAACATCTAATTACAAATCGAGTTCTAAGGTTTTCGCGATTGTTACACATAGGAAATGAAACTATTTTTCCGAATTGACTGAGTCAACCGTGAACATGGGGACCTGTAAAGGGCCCGAAACGTTATAGTTATAAAAGGAGTAAGTTATAAAAGGATGTATTATTTCGGATTTTATTGAAATGACTCCATTATTTTGTTATAATTTTAATACAAAGACGAAATACAAAGAAAACTTCCTTCGATCTGATAGGACTCGACCCTGCGTCTGTATGCCAAAGTAGGGCCAATGCACTACCAACTGTGCTACAGATCAAGTCAGCAGACCCTCTTTTTTGTATTGTTTTTTCCGCCGTATGCGACACCTGTGAGAAACTTGTGATTCTCACTCACTTTGTTTTTTCAAACAAACCAACGCGACATATTGGGCTCTTCACAAGTCTCATGGTCACGGTTAACTGAGATGGTAAAGTCATTCACCGCTTATGTCTAATGTTAATACGAATCACTCTTTTTTATATATATAATCAAGTGACGGGACGAACAAGTCGTGCGCCTGTTGGAAGCTACACGTCTGTCCATAACAGTTACAGTGCCACTCGAGCTTTAAATAGCAAAGATCTGAGGGGCACTACCACTGCGCCCGTCACCCTGAGACGTAAGTTGACAAGACATATGCCTGTAATTTCACCAGCACCCTGTACCCTTCAAAACCAGAATACTGACGTTACTACTTGGCGGCAGAAATAGACTTCAGTGATCGAGAGACTTGCACACCGGTTTTCATGGCGTCGCTATCTTTGAGGTTTCGAGTTCGATCCCCGGCCTTTTACCTCGACCTAAACCTAAACGTCGTGTAATTAACTTCTCGTAATTAGAAATACAACCTACTGTATACTTATAAGTAGGTGTTACACATGTGTGCGGTTACGGAGGGCAGCACACGTGCTGATTCGCAGATAGGCTGGGAATGCCATTGTTCACCGCCGCCCGCGCAGAGACGAGATCGAGTGTGTTAACATACTTCTCACGATGCACCCGTGGTGAGAAGGACGTCAGGGTTTTATTTTTCAATTTTTTCTGAAAGCCTACCAATTTACTCTTTACGTCTTCCTGTTTGGTACCTTTACTGTACCTTCTAAATCTTGTGGATATCTGACTTTCCTAGTACACTAGTACAGCATACAGTTAGAACTGTGTTAAGTCCTATATTCGAACTAATAAATGTCTTTTTTTATGACATCAAGTGACGCAACGGATAAGTCGTGCACCTGGTGGCAAGCGACACGTCTACCTATAACAATTCCAATGTCACTTTGAATTTTAAATCGCAAACACTTGAAGGGTCTGCCGCTACGACCGTCATCGTGAGAGACAACATAGACAAGTCCCATGTGCTTCAGCAACTCAGTATGCATATATTACGACAAAAATAGGTAAGGTGGCAGTACTTCCCTAGACTAACTTTCACACAAAAACTGGAGCTAGCTAATAACACCAAATTATCTATATAATTTTAACTTTTTCTCTATATTTACGGAATTTTTCTTGTAAAGCATTGACCTCGGTAGGTCAATGCTGTAAAGCCATGGATAGAACAACAAGAACAATTAATTCAATTCGACAAGACACGAATCTGCATCTGCATTCTAAACTAGGATCACTTTCTGTAGCTTTATAGATCTTTTTCTTTTGTAGCTAGCTTTGTAGCAAATAATATTTTGCCAACTATATATGCTTTTCATAAAATATATTACTTTTAACGTTACACGGTCAGGGGCATTATAGAATCCTATGTAAGCAGAACGTTATGGATTCAATCTGCCAAATTCCCGTTCCCTTTGGATGTTTTCTAAACGTATAAACACTGATAAACTGCCTTTGTGGCCGAATTTCAGATCCTGGGTTCGATTCCCAGACCGGGAAAAAGATGTTGTTCATGGCACCCGCGATACAGGGTGTCGTGTGTGCGCGTTATTATTATTATTATTAAAGGAAAGCTCTAATGGACTACAACAAATGAAGCCGAAAACTGAAGTTTGCGAAGTCATAGCACATCTCAAGGTGCCGCCATGGCCAATCTTCACCAACCAGGTTTATGCAATGGTTTTTTTTTAACATATTTTTGACAGTTACAGAGCCATTCAGAGCTTTGAATCGCATAGACTGAGGGGAAATGCCACTGCGCCCGTTAACCTGAAACATAAAGTTGACAAGTCCCATCCTAGTGCGTGCGGAGCTATGAGTTTGTTGCCTTATTATCATTATTATATGAACTGGTTTTAGAAGTTAAGATTATTACAGTGCCTACCGTTATAACTATAGTAAACTGTATATTCAATCTCATGAAACGTACTCGTTAATAGGCATCTGCGTCTGGAAGTTGTCTAGCTGGTCAATAACAATTTCTATACTTAGGTAACTCTGTTTCTATATTTGCAGAAATTTTATTGTAAAATCAAAGGACATGGCCGCTAGCTTTGTTTAAATTCATAAATATCCACTAATTTGATACAAAAACAGATTAAATGCTAAAAGAAGGTTGAATAATAATTTCATTACAGAGTACTAAAAAACCGGCCTCAAAGTTCGTGGAATAACATCTATTTGTCGAGCTTTATTGAAATCCGTTACCGGAAAATGCGCGAAACCGGATTCATCCCTTAGTTTGCCAACCCTTAAAGGTAGACTATTTTCTTCAAATTTAAATGGAACCATTACCTACGTACCTTCATTTGAACAAAAAAGAATCATCAAAATCGGTTCACAAATGCCGTATGTTATATCAAATCGTCGAAACGCCCATCACGCTGAGACAGGTTGACAAGTCCTATGTATGTTTTCCCCAGCACCCTTGCCCTACAAAACAGGAACGTAGTAGCAAACCAGTCACCCTCTCACAACGGCACCATTTTTTTAACGTCAGGAAATCCTCATGGATACCCTCCGCTCGGGGGAGGCGAAGGGTTATGTCGGACTCCTAACGACTAAAACCTGATGGTATTCTATCTCCTCACTATATATTTCGCGACTCCGACGGTGATTGATCCGACTTGGCGCCGAACCCCACCTTGCTATAATTTTGTAAAGATTTTCGGGGAGAGGTCTTGTCTCCACGTCAGCAATCTTGGGAGGCAGACGTGGAACATACGCCGCCATCTTGGGGTCACCAGTGACTAGCGACAGACTCCCCTAAGTCTGCTTCTAATGGGGCTGTATCTTCCCTTTCCCTTTCCGCCGCCTCTTTACGCCCCAGCACTCACAACCGCACCATCGCCATCCAAACTCAAACTCCGTGACGTCACCACAAAACTGAACCTCCCTTTATCGACGACGTATCGCATTATCAACCTTTTGCGCAGGTGCATTAAACCCAATCTAATTTGTCACTTGCGGTCCAGAGCTGGCAATTCCTAATGCCATCCATGGGCACTGTTTGTCGGAATTATTGTTATTAACATAAAAATAACAAAGT
>NW_020654311.1:0-4933 GCF_003589595.1 Hyposmocoma kahamanoa
TACTTTCTACCTGGTCTATATGCTTGGCATAATGAGGGTTCCATGCTGTCGAAGCATATTCTAAATGACTTCGGACCAGGGAGTTATACAATATAATATATGTATTGACATTCTTGAAGTCTTTGCACTGTCGAAAAACAAAACCCAGCATTTTATAAGCCTTGGCTGCAGCCTGATCAATATGCGAAGCAAAGTTCAGTTCACTATCGAGGCATACGCCCAGGTCTCTCACCTCGGTCACTCTGTCTATTGTGGTATTATTAAATTTATAATCATAACTAATGGGTCTTTTCTTGCGAGAAAAGGTAATTGAGTGACATTTACCAATATTTAACTTTAGAAAATTTATAGAGCAATATTCATAAAATTTATTTAAGTCTTCTTGAAACAGGTGACAATGTTCTACAGATCTAACAAGAGTAAATATTTTAGTATCGTCAGCATACATAAGAGATTTAGAATTATTAAAACAATGCACGATACCATTGATAAATACATTGAATAGAAGAGGACCGAGGTGGGAACCCTGTGGCACACCAGAAGTTATGGGAATAAAGCTAGAGGTATAACCTTTGACTGCCACTGCCTGGGGCCTGTCGCGCATATAAGAGGTCAACCATCTCAAGAGATCCCCGTGAATACCGAGTTCTTCAAGTTTATTTATCAATAAATTATGCGAGATTTTATCGAATGCTTTAGAAAAATCGGTATACACGGCATCCACCTGATATCCTTTTTCCATTGCCTCAAGGGTAAAATGTAAAACTCACACAGATTAGATTCTGTAGACCGGCCACTAATGAATCCGTGTTGACTAGGCGTAATCAATGGTCTTATTACAGAAGATAACGTGTCGTATATTATTTTCTCAAAGAGTTTAGGCACTATGGACAGTTTCGAGATACCACGATAGTTAGCAATATTATGCTTATCACCATTTTTGAAAATAGGAACGATAATTGATTGTTTCCATATTCTAGGCATAACGCCTGAACTTAAAGAAATATTAAAAAGTCTTGCAAGAGGACTTGCTAACTGTTTATGACAGCGTTTGAGAAGGATTGGATGGATACCATCGGGACCGGTTCCCTTATTAACGTCAATTTGTCTTAGATATTTCTCAGCTACTGAGTTATCGATGTAAACGGAACTGATTACAAAAGTATTATTTATTGTATTAGTGGGTACACGGCTATTTGTAGGTGGTTCGAAAACAGACTGAAAGAACGAGTTGAAAAGATTAGCTACTGATTGACCTTCAGATACATGAGTATTCCCAAGGTATAAGGTGTCAGGAATATCTCTGGTATTACGCTTAGACTTGATAAACGACCAGAAGTTCCTTGTGCTGAAATTAATACATTTCTCGGTAAGACCTATATATTTATCGTAATTCAGAATCTCCAAGGCTTTGACATCCCGGCGCGCTCTCGAGAACTCATTATAATCACTATTTCTTCCGTAAATTTTCCATTTCCTATGAAGTTTCAATTTTCTATTAATAAGTTTCATTAAATTCTTATCGAACCAAACCGGATATTTACTATCACTTTTAACCGATTTTTGAGGAACAAACTTATCTATTAAATCATTAATAATTTTATAAAAAGATTCTACTGCAGCATCAATGTTACTTGGATCCAAATGCATTTCCCAATCAACCTTTGATAGTTCATAGTTAATTTTATCATAATCGGCTGCATGAAAGCGTCTTATCATGCGAGCTGCCTGAGACAAACCCGATTTGTGACTAATATTAATCGTAATATTAAGTGAAGGGTGGTGTTCATCCTCGGGCAGTGACAGTGGCACGTCTCGTTGTACCGAACATTCAGAGTCCGATACCACCAGATCCAACATCCTATTGTTCTTGTTGCTGACATTATTATATTGTGACAAATCATTAAAACATAAAAATGCAAATAATTGAGAGAAAAGATGTTATATATGTATTATATATGTATATGTTAGAATTGAAAGATGTTATCGTAAGGATTTTCAAGAAGTAATTTAGTATTTAGGAAATTAGGACTTATGCTCCATTTAGCAACTCTGATGTTAAAATCGCCTACCAGTAAGAATTTGTCTCTGGGATACTCAATTCTGAGGTTAGAAATAAATTCATAAAAAGATAATACTGCCGTAGCCTGGTTTGCATTTTGTGGGAAGTAGCAGCAAAATAGTCGAAGCATAATAGTTGTCGGGGCCCGATTTAATAAAATATTTACACTAGTAACATCAGCATCATGCACGAAGGGCAACACACGCATTCCTTGCATACTTACACTTATCCCACGGCGAACCGCAATTAAGGTACCGCCTCCTCTTTCAATACCTAATCTAGCGTAATCACGATCGGCACGGTACACATTGTAACGACAGTCAAACAATTCAGCATCAAATATTCCCGGATACAGCCAAGTCTCAGTCAAACATATAATATCATAATCAGAGTTCAACATGTTTCGGTAAAAAATCCTATCTTTTGTCCTAAGACCTCTAACATTTTGATAAAAAACGTTAAGACCCATTATATATAAATATTTTTACTAGTATCCCTTTTATGACGTTGCAACGAATACAATAAGTTGCATTTATTAAATAATATATAAAATTTAAGAATATAAAGTAAAGGTTATTATGCTCCAACACACGAGGATTTAATGCATTGGCATACTCATAGATATAACAGCTTACTAATGTTTGCAACATCATGCCAGTATAAAAGTTGAAATAAATATTTTCGTAATAATTAACATAAACAAAGTTACCACATAGCATAGAGTAATTAAAAAACTCATGAATATACCCACTCATTAATACTTGAAAACAACACACGAATGTTACAAGAAATATTTTTGTGAAAATTTACAGTTACATATGCATAGTTACCACTTATCACATAATAAAACAAAAAATACTCAAAGAACCAGAATAAATATGTATAAGCAGCTGCAATAGTTCTCATACGATCTTGTTTAACGAAGCTATCGAAGTGACGTGAATGATCGGCGACAGATCGCTGCGGCGCACCATGACAGTACAGTTTTTAACCCAGCAATACGCATATGCTTTCTCCTTTGCTAACCGTTTGGCTTCTCTGAGTAGATGTTTATTTCTAGCAGACAGATGATCGTTGAAAAATATCCTCTTGGAGCTCTGAATACCCGATATACCTATTTCACCAGCAGTGCAATTTTTTAATTTGCGTAAAGATAGCAAAAAATCATCCTTCTTATATCTAGATTGCATTTTTAGGATAATCGGTTTAGGTGTCTTATTATCGACGTCATTCTTTACTGCTATTCGAGTGACAAAGTCGATGTCGGTGTCCATGTTAATAGCAAAGTTGCATCTAACTGCCAGATTTTTAACCAAGCTCAAAAGATTCTCATTTTTTTTCTCAGGAATTCCATTAATTTGTATATTTGAGCGACGAACCCATTGCTCATTTCGATGGTTACTTTCAGAGATGTTATTCATATTCGAGCGCAAATCATCGAGCTCTTGCTTCAGTTTTACATTCACATCTTTGAGATTAGAAATTTCTTCGTTGACAGAAGACATGGTAGATACCAACTCACTAATCTTAGACTCCCATGCACTGACCTTAGTTGAGAGTATCATTAGCTGGCTGTTTACGTCCGTTTTTAGAGAATTGATGGTCAATTGCAACGCATCAAACTTTGTATCGATGTGGTCCATAATCGAGTTAGCATCTATATTGATTATAGAATGTGACGAACTAAAAAAAAAAAAAAAAAAAAAAAAAAAAATATTGCTATTTTTCTTTCCTGATTTGCACGATTGGCATTTCCATTTTATCTTAATCATAGGTAATATTTTCTTAAATTCCATTTCATTCATTCCTACGCATACATAATGGAAAGTACCATGACATGAGTTGCATTTAATTAGATCCTCAGAATTCAAAACTTCAGCACATTTACCGCAATTCATAGTACAGTAGATATTAATTTATTGTTGTAATGATCAAATATCCCCAAGTTATTAGTGGGTAAGCAAGTAAAAGTTCAAAGTACAAGCACACTCAGCTGGTAAGAGTTCGCGTCCAAAAGAGCGTAACCGCCGTGGAATACGGGTCGCTTACGCGTTTCAACAAACAACGCTGGCTAGTCACTGTTATTATTTATCACAGATGTGTTTTTTAGTTTTTTCACTATTTATTGAAGAGTAATCAAAGAAATTATTATGTCACTGTGTAAATTAGTAGTCAATGTCACTGTTTTATTAAGTTCGTACTTCAAAAAACACTTAATTCCCGGTAATTTCAATTAAAATTATCACTTAGATGTATCGCGTGTGGAGTGTACCGAAAGACTGAAAATTAAAGTTATTGATAAATTTAACCACACTCACTTCTTGAGCTGACACGTGGATCCTGGCTCTCAAAGTGATTATATTTCTGCTTCATGTTGTAAGCGACTTTTGCTGCCTGTTTCTAAACAGACTCGATATTCGGAAGTTCAAGGCATAGGAGGAGTTTCGCAAAAGATTTTCGGCATTACCTTCAAGGCATTACATTTAAATTTACGTCTCGCTTTGATACTCAACGCGAATATTCCATCAAGCCCATGGTAGTCGAACAGATTACGTCAGAGCTACCTAGCTCGCGCGTAGACTCTGCGGCTATAAATTATATTCGCGACTTGCCACTTGCAGATGATGAATTTGCACTGCCTAGGCCTGTAGACCTACTTTTAGGCGTGAATCTTTACTGTGAAATTTTACTTTTTAACAAAATTAAACCCGCCAAAAATAAAAAGATGCCCTCCGCTTTTGAAACTACTTTAGGCTACCTAATTATGGGTGACGCTCCTCTTGTTTTTCCGCAAGCCGCTTCTCACACACTTTGTTCTATTATATCGTGACCCGCTGCACCAAGTCGTCGAAAAATTCTGGGAAGTCGAGG
>NW_020654311.1:5033-11068 GCF_003589595.1 Hyposmocoma kahamanoa
ATATATACTATAAAGATAAATAATATTATCATACTTATAATATTGTTCTTGACTACATTGACAAAGGTAGTTTGTCCCGCGCTTCACCTGAGGATTGTCTCTCGCCAGGTTTTTATTTACCGCACGATCCTGTAGTGCGTAGTGATAAAATAACCACCAAGGTTCGTCCCGTGTTGGACGGTAGAGCCAGGACCGACACTGGATTATCACTAAACGATATTCTACACACCGGTTGTAATCTACAGGTGGATATATTTCACATTCTTTTGAATGTCCGCATTTTTTACACGGCCTTTTTTGCAGACGTGAAACAAATGTATTTGTGTATTTTCACAAATGTTCCGCACCGAAACTATCAACGAATATTATACCGGTTTTTAAATACTGATCCGCTTCAAATTTTTGAATTTAATCGAGTAACGTTTGGGCTTCGATCTTCCCCATTTCTGGCGCTCCGCACGTTACGACAATTAGCTAGTGACGAACGACACAAATATCCAAATGCGGCCACGCGTACTAGAAAGAGACGTGTACATGGACGATTTAGCTTCTTCCGCTTCTTCTTTCGAGGAAGCAATCAAGATAGCTGACGAGTTGATCCATCTCTTGAAAGCTGGTGGGCTCGACTTGGTTAAATGGACTTCCAATTCACGCTCGAACACATACCCGTGTCACATCGACAATCTGAATCTATTTCATTTGATGATGGAAATACATTCAAGATTTTAGGTTTGCGCTGGTTACCCGCACAGGATACTTTTGTTTTTGAAGTTTCGAGACCCACCAATTTACACTAAATGCCCCATCCTATCTGCAACCGCACGTCTGTACGATGTTCTAAGACTAGTTGGACCTGTTATACTTTACGCTAAATTGTTAATAAAGGAGCTTTGGCTTCTCCATCTTGATTGGGATGAAGTGCCCTTTCGCATCATTAATTTATGGCAAAAATATTTGAACGAGCTGCCACAGATTTCCCGTATTAAATTTCCCCGCCACTTGGGCATAGAAACCGGTTCTAAAGTCTCCTTAGTTGCGTTTTCGGACGCCAGTGAATCCGCATACGGCTGTGTAATATATACTTACATGTTGTTAATGGCAATCAGTCGACAATCGTTACACTTGTGTGCTCGAAATCACGAGTTGCGTCCGCGAAACCTAAAATTACGCTCGCACCCTTAGAGCTAAACGGAATTCTGCTACTCGCTCGACTTCTTAAAGAAGTTTATGGCACATTGTCAATTAGATATCAAATTGATGATATTTTCGTATTCTCGGACTCAGAGGTGGCTTTGTGTTGGTCGGTTGCTTCGCCACACAGGTTTGATACATATTTTGCCAACGGAGTTTCGCTAATTCAAGCAAATATTTCTCTTAATAATTTGTATCACATTGCAGGCTCCCAAAACATTGCCGATTGTATATCACGCGGGCACACGCCCTCGCAATTCCTTGCGGATGAGCTTTGGTTTCGAGGACCTGCTTGGCTTTCTCTGCCAATAGAACATTGGCCTATACAAAAATTTGTACCGAACCGATCGTCGTTACCGGAGGGGACAACTGTTTCTCATGTGAATACTACAGTTACTAATAATAAAAATCCGATTATGACGCTCGCCTCACGATGCTCTTCATGGACCAAGCTTCTTCGAGCTACTGTTTATGTTCTTAGATTTATTAAAACGCTCCCGCGAATTGAAATTATTCGCGTCGTACAGGCTGCACATTTTTTCGAGGACATTGAAAATATTTAGAAAGGTCAACCGTGTTCACCTAAATTACGAATATTATTTCCTTTTCTTTCTAATGGCTTGTTGCGCGTCGGTGGTCGCCTGTCGAACTTGACGTTAGATTATTCTTCGAAACATCCGCTTTTGTTACCTAGGCAGGGACACATTGTTGAACTATTAATTTATTCTTATTATCGTGATAATTTTCATATCGGACCGCAATTATTAATTACTATATTGAGGTCTAAGTATTGGGTTCTTTCTGCTCGTCGTATTGTGCGCCAGCGCATACATAAGTGCAATATTTGTTTTCGATCAAATCCAAAACGTACTTTCCCACTTATGTCGGATTTACCTAAGTGTAGATTAGAGCAATGTAAAGCATTTCTACACACAAGTGCAAACTACGCAGGACCGCTTTATATCACTCCTTATCGGAGACGCGGCATCCGCAGCGTGTAAGCTTATTTGTGTCTTTTTATTTGTCTTGTGACAAAGGCAGTTCACCTTGAACTTGTCTCTAATTTGAGTTCTCCTGCGTTTATTGATGCTGTTAAACATTTTATATCGCGACGTGGTCCTAGTCATTTCCTTTACAGTGACAACGGAACAAATTTCATAGCCTCCAGGGCTTATTTCAACAAACTTCATGAATTTTTACTTTTGGAAGATTACTATCGTGCTTTCAGTAATGAACTTTCAAAAAACCGCATCACGTGGCGAATGAATCCTCCTACAGCCAGTCACTAAGGTGGCATTTGGGAAGCGAATATAAAAAGCGCTAAATCGCTATTGTTTCGTGTAATCATAAAATAGAATACGCCATCAAACCCAATTACCTACTGTTGGTACTGTGGTATTATTGAATGTAGAGAATGCTCCACCCTTGCAGTGGCCTTTAGGAGTTATTACGTGTTTATATCCTGGTAAGGACGGAGTTATACGCGTTGAGGAAGTAAAGTCGAAAGCTGGCACGTATAGACGACCAGTTGTGCGGCTGTGCCCGCTCACAACTTAGTAGATTTGTTTCATGTTTGTTTTTATGTTTAAACCGCTTAGTTTTAAGGTTAAGGTTTAGATTTAATTTATCTTTTATTGTACTTTTAATAGCACAACTGCTGTGCTCCGCATTTAGTTGTTAAGTAAGACAACTTCTTTTTTTTTCGAAGGGTTCCTTCAAACCCGGGGGATATTGGATTTCATATTTTCTTTTTTTTTGTATTAAACATTTATCCGCTCACGCGATACATGCAGCCGTGGACGCATGCCGCCACAGAGCGTTGCGCGATTCATGCGTCTCTGGAAGCACAACACACCTAGAGGTACTGGTGATGATTTAATACCGATTTATCGGATATCGAAGTTCTAACAGGTAAAAGAACTAATATTGATTGCTATTTCGGTAACTACTCTAGCAAACCATAAAGTTTTTAATGCCTAGGTCTGTCATATAAAAAAAATAAACAATTTCAAAAAATACATCACGACAATCGTGTGTGTTATAACAACTAGACTAGACTAGAATAACACATTACGTTTTCATTACATGCAGGATTCATTGATATTTCCGAGTTTCGTAATTTTGTATGAAAAAAGCTGGCGGATACGGCCGCCCAGTGACAGCCATCTTTAAAAATAAGGCCGGTTACAAACCCATTTGTATTTGATATTTTTTTGTAAAATGGGTGATTAAATTTATGTGTAAAATAAAAGTTCATACTTCTTATAAAAGCATGTAAATAAAACTACACTCAAAATGCTAGGTAATGTGAGCTTTACGTAAAAAAATTATTTGTTTTTAGTGGTGGGTGTTCTTTGTCGTGAAATTCTCGATCAGGAATAAATCACACTATATTTTCCATTCTGTCTTACTTAATTATAATTTCCACGCTCCTAAGCGTTGATTCACACCTTGGAGACGCTACGCGACACGGCGCGACGCGGCGCGGCGATGTATTCAAGCGAGCAATGCAACATAAATTTTATCCTCAACAAAATAAGGCAACATTTCATTAATTAAACACATAAAAACGAAGCTGCTTAAATACTGCAATACTGTCTACTAAATAAAGTACGATGTTTTTGTCAATCTAAGGCAATATTTAAAAAAGGAATCATTAGCTGCTTGAGTAATACCAGTGAATAGTCCTATATTTACTTACTTATTTTGAATATGTTATTTTATTCTAGAAAACCTGTGATTGGCAGTACTATTTTAAGGTTTACTTTGTTTATTCATGATATTGTAAACGATGTTGATTTTCAATAAAAAAAAAGTATATATTGCTTCTATCAAAAGAGAGTTTCCTTGGCTTTCAAAGAAATATCGACTTTGTTTAGTATATTATGTATTATTAAGGATATTTAAAAAAAAGGTACAATAATCAACCTAACTTTATTTTACATGATTTACAGAATAAAATATTTAAACTATCACGAATATTTCACTAATAGTTTAGATCCGAAGCCTACTAAGCGCCGCGCCAGAATGGTCGTCCGTTGTTCTGTTCGCTATTCTCCTCGTTGCAGCTCGGAGTGGGGTGGAGTGGGAAATTACGCCACCTTTAAGCCTCGCCTCCTGAGCTTCCCGCTAATACGGCCGTTCCTGACTGCGAGACGTCCTCGTCTGCTTGTTCTTCAGGAGGATGCTCAGCTATTTGCCTTTCAGGAGAGTGGTCAGCCTCGTCAGGTCGCTCGTCGGCTGTAATTACAAAAAATCAAATTTTTATGGACCGTCAAAGTACAAAAACACTTGTTGCATTGTTAAACCATTCACACGACAAACAACGTTTTGTACCGAACAACTCGTGAGCGCTCAAGGCATTCGACACAAAACGAGACTCTCATAATAGCCAGTCATACGCACAATTACACATTGAAGTTCTATTACACATTGGAATTCTATGACTTAAATAAATGAACATTGTATACTGTTGGAATTATTCGGACTATATCCTGTCACGTGGCCAAGTACATCCCCCCAAAATACTATGGTCTACCACAACAGTAAAACTGTTGCCAGCGAGCGTTGTAGTCTGCCGTGACAATCGCATGTCACTACTATACTACTATAACATACGCAGCAATTGCAACATGATGTAAAGCCTCGGCCTTTCGTCATCAGTTTACTTCATATGCCATAGTCTGCCGCAACATGGGGCCTCAGTCTCGGCTGGAGGTTGGGCAGGAGCCTGCCCAACGCCGATGCGGCGCCCACTATTCGGGGAGCAAGTTGCCGGAAATGCTCCCCGAAGTTCCATCGCCGGTCCAGGACAAGTCCCAGATATTTCATCTGGGACTTGACCGGGACCGATACTCCCGCGATGGAGATGTGGGCACCGCCCAACCTCTACCCCTCCCGCCGAAGACGGCCACATCCGTCTTCGGCACGGCGACCTCGAGCCCCAGCAGTTGCATTCGGCGGACCACCATGTCCGCCGCTACTGAGGCTCTTCGGGCCGCCTCCTGGAAGATATGAACCAAGCCTAACTAGTCGATCAAACAACCGAGGCAACAACGCCGCGACAGCAGCGCCGCCCGCGCAGCGGTGGCGCTGGCCTGGAAACATCGCGGCTATTCGGCGAGGCTGGCGGAGCGTGCGCACATAAATACCGCGCGACGAATCCGTGCCGATCAGTTTGAGCCAGCGCGCCCTGCGCGATTGACGATGCTTTTGTATGACCGGCCGTCACTACGACATGTTTATCAATCAACACTAACTAGCATGGACACATTTAACATACCAAATACTTTCGCGCGCATACCCTGTTATACCTAGCACGAAGTTACTCAAGCATACACGTGTGCTCTCGCTCGCATACGAATACACACGCGCGCACGTAGACGTATATGAATGCATCATTTCATAATGTTGTTTGTTTTAGGTTACTTATTTTATTTTATTTTATTTTATTTATTTTAGGAAGGTTTACAGCTTAAACAATGATATATAACACAAAATAACAACGGAAAGCCGATTACAAACCTTCACAATTGAATATCTAAATTACAACTTAATCAATACTAGTGCTAAACCTACAAACATTTATAAGCAAAAGTTATCATAATACAAATATCACACATGTATATTTAGTAGTATATAAACATTATACATATTCAATATATTATATAGCTCGCCACACACCCGTCTGCAAAAAAGATAACCAAAAGGGTCTCTAACGAGATCTGAATGAATTAAAATTTGCAAATTTAAAATCAGTTCAATAATTGAATGAATCTTTTGATTCAATTAGCATTGATGAAAACCGCGCAATTAAAGTATGTTTTGAGTCCGAAGATACAGCT
>NW_020654312.1:0-3365 GCF_003589595.1 Hyposmocoma kahamanoa
TTTATAAGTTTTCTTTTTGTAAAAAATCTTTTTAATAAAAAAAAATAATAATAATACAACAAAATACTTATAAAACAGGTCAGTTATTAAAAGACTACTTGGTACTTGGTACTTGGTGCAACGGGCTGGTATCCGCAACTCGACGACAAAGCGCCTATTTTGCGTGTGGTGGGTGCAGGGTCCTACTCGTGCCACCCAAGCTCCTCCAGGAATCTCAGCAGCCTCCTTGGTTTGCTGAAGACTTCGGGGAGCGACCTTGGCACTCCAAGGTATTTTGCCCTGTAGTTGGCCACGCCGGAGCACTGAAGTAGGATGTGCGCAGCCGTTTCCTCCCCCTCCATGCACGCTCTGCATAGAGGGCTGTCTGTGATACCTAAATTGAAAAGGTGTTTATTGTATGGACCATGACCCGTTAGGGCGGCAGTTAGAGTGCGAAGCTCTTGCCTTTTAAGTTTAAATAGTATTCGAGATAGACTGGCGTTGAGCGTTGGGAGTGCTTCCCTCGCCTGTCTACAAACCGTAAGGGTGGTCCATGTATTATTATGTAAAGATTTTGTACCTTTGTGTATAGTTGTTCTGGACCATTGGCAGGGGAGGGACACTATCGGTTCTGGTCCTACAACGTCCGTCTCCGACCCTTTCCTGGCTAGTTCATCTGCTGCGTCATTGCCACGTGAGCCGCTGTGTCCTTTAATCCACTGAAGAGTTACGTGGTTTTGTATACATACCTCCATGAGTGCTTGATGACATTCGTAAATGAGCCCTGAGTTTATGTCATAGCTATTCAGTGCTTGAAGTACTGACATACTGTCGGAGAGTATTCGAATGGAGTAGTTCTTTACTCTTCTCGCTATGATTGCTTCTGCCGCCAACTTTGATGCCCATGCATTCAGCCTGGAATACTGTGTTGTGGTCACCAAGCGGTGCTGATATCCTGATATTAAGGTCTTCTGAGAATACCCCAGTACCTGTTCTTGAGTTTGTTTTAGATCCATCTGTGAAGACTCGGACCTCTCTGGGGTTTAGTCTTTCGTTGGGATCTTCAAATAATTGTATCTTGTATCTCTTGTCAAAGATGTATTGTTTTGGGATCCTATCCACAACCGCCTCCAGTAGCGGTTCCTCATTGACAGTCTTGTAAAGGATTTCTGTATGTTGGGTCCTCATGTGCTTCCAGAGGCCGGCTCTGTTTAGACGCACTGCTGTTGACGCCGCTTCCTGTCTGATGAACAGTGGGAGGGGTCGAAGGTCCAGCATCGCTTCGAGGGCCGCAGTTGGAGTTGTCCTCATGCAGCCGGTCGTCGCCGTGCAAGCGAGTCTTTGGAATTTGTCCAGCTTGTCGGTTGCGGTCGTCAGCTTGGTTCGTGGCCACCATACTATCGCGCCGTAACTGATCATGGGTCTTATCACCGTAGTGTAGAGCCATAGTGTTATCTTGGGTGAAAGTCCCCATTGTTTACCCATCATTCTATGGCACTGCCAGAAGGTGATAGTAGCTTTTTTAATTTTGTTGTCCAGATGTTTGTTCCAGTTCTTGTTGTCCAGTATTACTCCCAAGTACTTGACTTCGGTTGATATCTGTAGTTCTGTGCTGAAGAGTTTGGGTAATCGGTAGTTACCTAGTAGTCGTTTGTTGGTAAACATTACTAGTTCCGTCTTTGTTGGATTTACCGATAGTTCATATGCTCTGCACCATCTTTCCACAATTCGGAGAGCCGCTTGTGTAATGTCGCAGAGTGTATTGCCATAGTTTCCTGTTACCAGTATAGCTATGTCATCAGCATATTCTATTGTATAGAAATGTCTTTGTTGAGTTTAATGATAAGGTCATTTACGATCATGTTCCACAGCAGAGGCGACAATACCCCTCCTTGAGGGCACCCCTTCGCTACTATGGCCCACGGGGTCTCATTTACTGTTGTTTTTATTGTTCTTTGTTTCAGCATGTTGCTAATCCAGCTAATTAGCACTTCGTCTACTTTGTGTCTTTTCATTGCTGATTGTATGCTGGAGAAGTTGGTTTTATCGAAGGCTCCTTCAGAATCTATAAAGGTGCCCAGGCAGATTGCTTTGTCTTTAAGGGCCACTTCTATCTTACCCACAACGGCATGTAGGGCCGATTCAGTGGATTTGC
Organism: Hyposmocoma kahamanoa; assembly: GCF_003589595.1. Taxonomy (NCBI): domain Eukaryota; kingdom Metazoa; phylum Arthropoda; class Insecta; order Lepidoptera; family Cosmopterigidae; genus Hyposmocoma; species Hyposmocoma kahamanoa. The sequence continues at coordinate 2,135 of NW_020654312.1, forward strand.
CTTGGCTGTATGCGTGTTGGTTACCGTGTAATGGAATGTTCTTAAGCGCTCCATCCCTCAGTTCTCTGTCACATATCCTTTCTAAAGTCTTCAAGAAGAACGATGTGAGGCTGATTGGTCTGAAGGACTTCGCGTCAGTGTAGTCGGGTTTTCCTGGTTTCGGTATAAATATGACTTTTACCTGTCGCCAGCTGTGGGGCACATAGCTGAATGCTAGACAGGCCCGAAAGATGTATAGGTCTATTAATATCTTCGTTTTCTTCTTCTTGTAATATCTAAATGTTATTCTTTATTTGTTTATTCGTAATTTCTTCTGTAAATGTATGATTTGATTACTTTCATCAAAACGAACATCTCGTGAGATAATAATTCACGAGGCAAGTTGCACATCTTAGAGCTTCTGTCCAAAGATATTTTGGTAAATTGCTCTCCAATAGCTCGTACTTCGTTCATTAATGTGCGATTTAAACGTTCCGCTACCACATTTTATTGTGAAGTGTAACAACATATAAACTCCTGTCTTATACCTGAATTGCTGCAGAATAATTTGAAATCATTGCTGTTGAATACAATGAAATGATCCCTTCATGAAAATGAGTCGATTAGCACTAAAAAAATTTCACAAATTTTATTCATTTTTATGAACAACTCACGCTTGATCAAAAAATTGACGATGCCAAAATTGTTTTAATAAAAAATACTTAATGGTTCCTAAGACATCTATACACAAATAAAAAGTATATACTGAGTATATTTACTATGACAGGCCAAATAGTAGCTTCAGTTTTGAGTTCTATAAACTGTACAATATGATACTATATTTCTACAATATATACTGCCTGCAGACTTATTCCCTGAAGGGTAAAACATGGGCGTTTTCAAGGTGAGAGTCAATAAGCTTTATTTAGGTGTGCATGCTCCATCGCCGACCAGGAGCAGAAGGTCAAGGACGGATATTTTATTAAAACAAAAATCGAGCCAGTAATTCTTGACATAAGTTTTTTCACGTATGTACTTGAGAATTTAATACTTTTGTTATGTAATATTATTAATATTAATTTTTAAATGTAGTAATTTGCATCTCTAAGTATATTTTTATTCTTAGCTACGCCCTTACAGGGCACATGTAATGTAATTTTATTGCATGTTCGCTAATAATAATAATAATAATAGTAATGGCAATAGCAATGGCAATGGCAATGGCAATGGCAATGGCAATGGCAATGGCAAT
>NW_020654312.1:3375-15236 GCF_003589595.1 Hyposmocoma kahamanoa
GCAATGGCAATGGCAATGGCAATGGCAATGGCAATGGCAATGGCAATAGCAATAATAATAATAATAATAATAATAATAACGCACACACCCAACGTAGCCCCGCACTAGGGAAACCCTGTGTCACGGGTGCCATGGACACACACATAGACAACCACAAATTACACTCAAACTCACGAGAGAAATAAATGTAGGCCATACAAATATTTCTCCCGGCCCGGGAATCGAACCTGGGACCTCCGCGTGGCAGTCCGGCATGGTAACCGTTCGGCCACAGAGGCAGTTATTAGTTAGCAGAGGCTAATAAATAAATACTGAAATAAAAAAAGGATTAAAATTTATATTCATTAACAGAAGATGTATTGATTCATAAATTCAATCTAGTACATACCATCTCGTGCTCACTACATATGACCGAACAAGATTCATTTCATAAATACAGGATCAAGAGCACGTCAAGCTTGACACTTAAGATTTAAATCCAACTCTATGCCGCTTACGGTAACAACGGTCCAAACTTCAAAGTGTTAAGCTTGATGTGCTCTTGACTGTACCTAATGGGTAGACTGTTAAATCCTTTTCTTCTAATTGAGGAAAATCATGTATATCCATACATTATTCATGGAAGCACAGAACAGCCGATAGCGAAGGAAGTCGACAAAATACAAAACTAAGTTAATTAAAAAAACGCCTTCAGTTGGATGCACACGCATATAAGAGGGGAAGGAGGAGGAGTTTAGATCGAGGCGCTATGAGTTCACAAGGTTTTATTTTATTTTATACCAAAGATGTTATGTGATCTAGCAGATACAGGAATTCTTGTCAATAATTTGACATGTGTCAATTTATTATTTCATTTTGGCTTAGACTATGGAACATTTCTTTTACATTAAAATTATGACTCTGGCACCATACTAAGTATTGTTTATGTGTTCCATATCTTCGCAGCGGCGAATTTAAAACTGCCACGGAATGCGGCGGCGCGACAGCGCGGCAGGACTAGCGACCAAACTGACGCTCTGGTGAAAGCTGTCTTTACGTCACGGGACCATATCAACTCGTCAGCCAAATAAGACGGGATTCTGTATTTTATAACCCCAAACAGAAATGTAGCTAAGTGTAGATCTCTTCGCGTTTTCATTTTTAAAATATTTGCGTTGTTTATGTAAGGGGTTACGTGCGTGCGAGGTGGTATATCAAAGCAAAACCTTGCGCAGGCGTTCTGCACTCGCTGTATTACTTGTTGCGTGCGCTTCAACAGTCGCGGCCTATACACCACGTCCATATAATTAAATTTTGACAGAACTAGTGAGTCACACAACTTAATGCGAATGTTGGTATTAAGGTAATTTCTGATGTTATATAATACCTTTAACCTATAGAAACAATTTTTGACGATGCCTAACACATGATTCTCAAAGTGAAGTGTTTCATCCATAAGGAGTCCAAGATTCCGAGCCTCAGTAATTCGCTCAATGTTCACGCCCCTGATCGCCAAAGTAACTATTTGATTTCTTGTACCCAGCACCATATATTTGGATTTACTGCCATTTAGCAGTAACGAATTTGAATCTGACCAAGAGGCTATACTTTCTAAATCCTCGTTTAACTTATCCATGGCTTCAGGAGTATCACGTGGTTTACAAGATATATAAATCTGTATATCATCAGCGTAAATATGATACTTGCAGGATTTTGATGATTTGATCTATCACATCTGCGCTGTAGATTATAAAGAGAATAGGGCCTTAAATTGAACCTTGTGGTAATCCGCGCGTAACGTCACGTGTTTTTGATAGTAATTTAGAACCACTAAGATCAGAAATATCAACACACTGAGACCGATTTTTCAGATAACTGTCAAACCATTTGATGGTGGAGTCAGGAAATTCGTAATAATGCAGTTTAGTTAGTAGTAGGCTAACATTAATGCAGTCTGTTATATCCTGAACAAACCCGTGGGGATATTAATAATTCAGAGGAGCACAAAGAAACACCGCTTCACAGATTCACGTTTATTCTCGAATATCGCAACCTACCCTCTACCGAACATTTGTTAAAAGATTCTCATCTACCTTCACACTTAATTACAAAAGCAAACCCCTGTACTTATAACCGTAACAACTTATACTAATTACTCCGAAACTTTCAAAATTTTAAACTAATACTTATATTTAGGGGGATTGTCTATACGACATTGTCGTACATGGCGGTTAGGGCGAGTCTGGGGCGGTAACAGTATGATGGGCAACACAATACAGGATTCTCCTAATTCAGGTATATGTGTTATATTTTCTTTATTCGCATAATTAGTCCTTAGTTATTCATTTGAATAATATGTTATTCAATAAACAATTTTATTTATTATTATTTTTAATGTTATCCGCTAATACTGCCCTGATAAGCCGAAAAGCGCTTTTTGTAATTTTGAAATTGTAATTTTGAAAGACTTTTTGTAAATTGCATTTTATGTAATTGTATTGTATTTAAAAATATTTCTTAGTGGTTTTCCAAATGTTTTAAGTTAGATAGCGCTGTTTCTGTTATACCATTATATGCGACATTATTATTTAAAAAACTAAAAGACTAAAAACTAAAAGTATCTCAGAGATAGCGCCTTTCGGCTTAGCAGGGCAGAATAGTGGTTGTAATAAATGTGTTGGTACCGAGTGGTGCTACTGTATTGCTTGTTTTGCTTGGCATACCTACTACTGTCAAGCGAGCAGTGCTTATGATCAAAGAACTTTCGCACATTTTTCCCAGACAAAGCTGATGAAAAATCGGCCTATTTAAGGTATTTAAATTAATTTTGTAAGTAAAATATCACTCAAACACAACTATTCAATATAGGTTGTATTAAAACCATAATTAGGTCGTTATATTGTGAATTTGAATAGGATTCGTCAATTTTCTTCCTCGCGACCTGCAGTTGTTTTACGCCATTTTCGCAAATTTTTGCGCGAATTTCGCCACTACCCGCGACTGTTTTTAATTTTAAAAATAGTGTTAACGTATAGTGACGTTATATTATTTTATGTCGCGGCTGCATTACTCCACGAAGTCTGAGGAGATAGTGGAGTATATCAGGCATAAAACCAAATACACCCTGAGGGTCGAGCGGTTGGAGTCTCGCCGCAACGTGAACTTTAATTCGTTTGTGGTGAGAATACCGACCGAACATCTTTCGACCTTCATGAAAGAGGAATTTTGGCCGAAGGGTGTCATATATCGGCGATTCCGCGGCCGGTTACCTGACACCAGATTGCGCCACACGTCGCCGATAAGGGAAATCGTGTAGATTAGTTTTTATTATTATATTGTATGTATGTTTGTTTTAAGGTATATATAATATAGGTGTATTTTGTTTTTATATTGTTATGTATGTTAGTCTATAAGGTATGTATACATGGGTCTTTGTTACCTGATATAAATAAATAAATAAAAAAATAAAAAATATTTTGTTACAAAACTTACTTAGCGTCATTAAGAATTAGTTTCATCGAAATAAGAAATAAATCGATGACATCATCATCGATATCAACGGAACGGAGACAGGCGGCCGCCATTACGAATAGCATCTTTGACTAGAACAGACGTGTTTTGTTTTGTTTGGATTTATAGTGAAAGATCTTATAATATAATTTATCAGTCACTCCAGTGACTGATAAATTATATTATAAGTCTCATAAGTCTCAGTCAGTCTTATAAGTCTCATTTCACTATGTGTACTTGGAAAGTTTCCTACAGATCAGAAGTGGAAAAGCCCTCGTGGTATAAATGGAGGATTAGGGAAGCAGTGATACAACGGCGTAAGTAATGACGAAGTGAATCAATGATACTGGTATGTAAGTACATTCGTTTTACATCGCACATGTATACGTATTGCGTAGTTTAAGCAGGCGCCCAGAAAAGAGTTACTTATTGTTTATAGTTGTATTGTGTACGAGTATTGGATTTGGAACTGTTACTGAAAAAAAGTAGGCACTTAAACGTTGTGTTGATAACGTAAGGTACGATTTTCAACAAAGATGTTCAATAGATTATATCGTTTAGTGTGGCCCTCGGTACATACAAGAATAGAATACGATATTTAAAAAAAAATACAGTTTTGTAATGATAATAAAGAACAGGTATTTTGGTTACATGCTTGCATCTACTAATTGACTGTTATTCTTAGATGGATAAACTACTGAATACTTAAATATAAAGTGAGAGTGTGAGAGCAGATCGGTGCCAAGCGGTGCAGCCATCAGATGCTGCAAAAGTAGTGGTATCCATGTTTCTATGGGCAGGCCGTGTCCCGAGAGTGGCAAACGGTAGCCTATATGACTTGAGAATGTTTACATGGGCAGGCTGTGTCCCGCGGGTGGCAAACAGTAGCCATTTTATGACTGAAAGGAGGGCACGCCGTGGCCCGTGGGTGGCAAAAGGTAGCCATTATATCGCGCGTTCAAAGCGATACTGTCACTAAGCGAAAGTCTCGCTTTCAAATTTAAACTTATTTACATAAACTTTATACGCCTTTTTCCAAAAGATGACTTTTTCGCTTAGTGACGATATTGATTTCAACATGCGAATGAGTCATAGGAGAGCAGGCCGTGTACCGCGGGGTACAAACGGTAGCTAAGAGCCGTGTTCTTTGTATGGCAAGCTGTATTCAATTTTAATTCATCCATTCGGTCGACCGTGTCTCTCGGATGGCAAACGGAGACTAGAATTGGTGTGCTTCTATGAGCAGACAGTGTTCTGCGGGTGAGTTGGTATTATACACTTACTTGATTTTAGCTCGTCTGTATAGATAGACGAGTCTCGATAGACGATCTTTCACTATAAATCCAAACAAAACAAAACACGTCTGTTCTAGTCAAAGATGCTATTCGTAATGGCGGCCGCCTGTCACCGTTTCGTTGATATCGATGATGATGTCATCGATTTATTTCTTATTTCGATGAAACTAATTCTTAATGACGCTAAGTAAGTTTTGTAACAAAATAAAATAATATAACGTCACGATACGCTAACACTATTTTTAAAATTAAAAACAGTCGCGGGTAGTGGCGAAATTCGCGCAAAAATTTGCGAAAATGGCGTAAAACAACTGCAGGTCGCGAGGAAGAAAATTGACGAATCCTATCCAAATTCACAATATAACGACCTAATTATGGTTTTAATACAACCTATATTGAATAGTTGTGTTTGAGTGATATTTTACTTACAAAATTAATTTAAATACCTTAAATAGGCCGATTTTTCATCAGCTTTGTCTGGGAAAAATGTGCGAAAGTTCTTTGATCATAAGCACTGCTCGCTTGACAGTAGTAGGTATGCCAAGCAAAACAAGCAATACGGTAGCACCACTCGGTACCAACTCATTTATTACAACCACTATTCTGCCCTGCTAAGCCGAAAGGCGCTATCTCTGAGATACTTTTAGTTTTTAGTCTTTTAATTTTTTAAATAATAATGTCGCATATAATGGTATAACAGAAACAGCGCTATCTAACTTAAAACATTTAAAAAACCACTAAGAAATATTTTTAAATAAAATACAATTACATAAAATGCAATTTACAAAAAGTCTTTCAAAATTACAATTTCAAAATTACAAAAAGCTCTTTTCGGCTTATCAGGGCAGTATTAGCGGATAACATTAAAAATAATAATAAATAAAATTGTTTATTGAATAACATATTATTCAAATGAATAACTAAGGACTAATTATGCGAATAAAGAAAATATAACACATATACCTGAATTAGGAGAATCCTGTATTTCAGGTAAAAAGTATTAATTGTACAGGTGGATATATGATTAAATTATAAACAAAAAAAGAATTAAACAATAAAATGCATATCATATACCTACACGCGAATCATATACCTACTTATACAACATTTATTTTGGAATAATTAATAATTCTCTGTATCATCGTAGACTATTTTGAAGGAATTCTTGGAGAATTTTCTTAACCTTTATGTAACAAAAACGATATATTATGGCTAATTTGGCTTTAATTTATTGCACAAAAATGGCCCAAGAAACACAAAAACACAAAAAATCTGGAAATAAACACATGTTTTGTTGATACAATTTTTTTCTTTCAATAACAAAATTCATTAATCCCTACACGGAACACTTTGTATTTACAATTTCGTTTATCAAGTTCCACACTATTCGAATAGGATCATTGCACACTTACGCCGGCACGCTGAGGCCACTGTACGTGAGTTTAATGGCCTAACATAAAAAATCGAACTGTCTAACCAGCCCACCTTCCGCTAGAAGAGCATTAGCTAGTTCAGGGCATTGCCGCTAAGAGAGACCTTGGTGTATCAAGAGTTTGATTTCGAATGTTGTCTATAGTGGTGTTGTCCTGGAGAACATGTGCATTCCAACCGCAAAATTTTCAGATTTTGTTAAAAAAGGGTATGATTTTATCTATCATTGAATAAATGCCCGTTCTTGAGTTCTTGTGTAGATCTGCAACAAAATATCATATTGATCTATTTAATAATAACGCATAAAAGTATAATAATAATAACGCACACACTCAACATAGCCCCATACTAGAGAAACCCTGCGTCGTGGGTGCCATGTACTCACACACAGACAACCACAAGTTACAACCAAAATCACGAGAGAAATAAATTTAGGCCATACAAATATTTCTCCCAGCCCGGGAATCGAGCCTTGAACCTCTGCATGGCATATGGTGACCGTTCGGCCAAAGAGGCAGTTTAAATAATTTACTCCTAAGGTTAAATAAAAAAGTAACCAATTTACATTTAGGGTAAAATCGAGATAGATGCCGCAGTGGTTGTTCCCTGAGGGGGTCGTAAGAGACTGATCGGCGCTTTTTTTTTTTTTTTTTGAAGGGTATTTTGCAGTTGACTGCTGATGGCCTTTACTACGCCACCGGAGAAAAAGGGCGAACTGAAGGCTCATAACCCCTAAAATAAACTTAAAGCTAAGTAGCGGGCCTGAGGGCGCCCAAGTGGGCACGGACCTCGGCTCAGGGCGCTACTGGAGACTTCCGCCAGAAGGGCGTGCTGTAGGAGAGAATCTACCACTGTACGTGCTGAAATGAGGGGCTCGACGACCTCGCCGGCGAGGACGGTTGGTGCGTGAGGGACGAGACTGACTAGCGATCTGGTTGGCCTTCAAAGTGGCGAGAGTGATAAGGTCGTCAGGGTCGTTGAGGACTTCCCTTGGCCGACGGGTCCTACGTACGCGGTGGGATTGTTCCCTGAGGGGGTCGCAGGAAGCTGCAGCCACCACGAGGGGGTTGGGGTGGTGAGGAGCAGAGTCGAAGTATTTCCTCGATGCCTGTTTCATGAATTGGGCTATTGTTCCCCCCCCCCCCCCCTCTCGTACATCTGAGGCGATCAGACGTGTGTTTAGTGAACCGATATTATCCTTTGCTTTTAAATTTAAATATAAATTCTGTGTCGTTAATTCACGCGAGTAATTAGAAGTACATAAAATTAAGGAGGTGTATCAACGCGAGAATCATAGCCGCACACCTACGCGACGACGAGTGCAGGACTGTGTGTGAGTAACTCATTCATCTGTCATCTACTACGTGTCACACATACTAGTAATATTGGAGACAAGAGGAAAAGGGATAATATACCCCACATATTAACTCAACAGAAAGAGATAACGAAAGCTTTGCCTTCAAAGAATCAGAGCTCAGCGTATACTGGACGATAAGGCTGTTTGTATGAAAGTCGTCGATCTATGCCCATTTAAGTAGACCTCAGCAAGTGATCGAGTGTCACAAACAGTGATTCACATTTTTCTACGCTTCCATGCCTATATTGTCCTAGTACTTTTACTTGAATCATGAGGAGTTCTCGGTCGCTGATGCATTCTCCCCCGCCTCAGCCGACCACCCGCGCCGCCGCGGCCGAAGTTGCCGTAAGTACAGCCACTAAAGTCGACACGGCCGTAACCGTCTCTCCTGCTGTTAAACTCGTGGCGCAAATGCAACATGGGTCAGATGCGAGTAACTACTCTGATTCTGATAGCCAGGCAAATGTTATTACGCGCGCTAAGAGAAAACGCGAGGATGAATTAAATGTATTTAAAACTGAGGTACAGGATATGTTTAAGGAACTTATACGGGAACAGCAATATTTCTTCTCAAATTTAAACGAAAAAATGGAGGAAATTAAGACTCAGAATCAAACCTTACAACAGGTGGTTGATTCTAATTCCACAATGTATGATAAATTTTTGAAAAGGATGGAAGTTCTTGAACAGGAAAAGAAGGAGGATCGGAAACAGATTTTGGTTTTGGAAGAAAAGATTGAACAATTGGAGAGGCAACTGCGCACGTCTAGCATTGAAATCAGAAATATTCCCCGGAAACCGAATGAAACAAAGCAGGATTTGGTGGAAGCGATCGTAAAACTGGGTAAAGTCATTGACGTATCAATCCAATCTTCAGATATCAAGGACGTTTTTCGTACCAATTGAAATACCGAACACAAAACAATATTAGCCGATTTTACCTCCGTTTTGATTAAAGAAAAAATTACTCAATCCATTAAAACGTTTAACAAGATAAACATGGTTGCCAAATTAAATACCCAGCAGTTGCATATTTATGGATCAAAGCTACCAATTTTTATCTCAGATAATCTTACTCCCAAGACCAAACGATTGTTCTTCCTAGCACGAGATTATGCTACACATCAGGGATTCAAGTACTGCTGGTCGTCATTTGGGAAAATATTCATACGTAAAGAAGATGGCTCTCCTATCATTCGTATCAATTCAGAAGCGGACCTTACATCACTTAATAGGAAGCAATGACTAGCTTATCTGTCTGTGCTCAACTTGTTCAGTCATGCTCTTCATTTAAAATTTAAAATGACTTTCTTTTTTAAAAATGTAGTAATTAAAAAATACGTACATTATAAGTATCTAAATTACACACATACACTTTATACACATACACACACCATTTACACATCATCACAGACTCATCTAATTAAAAATGTATTTGCAGTCTACCAAGTCAAAAACCTCTCACACACAACTATCTTAATAAAAATCATTGCACTATATTATACATAACCAGTTAAAAATATAACATTAAGTCACGTATCATACAAAACTTTAGTACTAAATAATATGTTTTTGTCACTGAATAAACCCCATAATAACTATCGACCAATTCACTCCAAACGATGACATTTTAAATAGCATTGACTCTTACACCCCAGCCACGTCTTGCATTTGTGATGTTGAAGATGTTAATACCCATTTCTCTCACAATAATCGCTTAATAGTAGTATCCCAAAATATTCGAAGCATTAATCGTAATATAAATCAATTGGAAGTCTTATTAACAAGCCTACATTTTAATACCGATATAGTAGTATTATCAGAATGCTGGCTGAAATTCAAACCCACCAGCTCTCCAAAACTATAAATGTTATTATACCTTGAATTGCAATACACAAAACGAGGGAGTCGTGGTATATGTTAGTGACTTAATTATTGCCGATGTCGAAGAACCACCTTTCCTTGATGCCAACTGTCTCGTAGTTAAACTACCTAATCGTACGTGTATAGTTGCGATCTATCGGCCACCTGCTTACCATAATATCGACAACGTCACTAAATGACACATTACAGTCTCTGAACGGGTACAAAAATGTATACTTAACTGGGGATATTAATATAAATATATTAGAAAGTAGTACTCATTCTAACGACTATCAAAATTTGTTGAGTTTTCACGGTGTCCTCCCGGGACACATGATTCCTACTCGGAAACAAAGCTGCTTAGATCACATTTTAATAAAATCTGAACTAAATACATCAACTGCCGTCAAACGTACTACCCTAACAGATCACTACACTACCCTCTTTAGCGTCGATAAAAGAAACCAAATAACTAAACCTCCGTCTATTAATAAAACCATAGATTTTGCTGGTGTGGTTTACGAGTTAGAGAATATAGATTTCAGCCCCATTCTAGAATGTAATGATACTAACACAGCTACCAAACTACTGCTAACCGCTATAAAAAATGCTGTCCATAAAAATACTAAAATAAAAAATACAGCAAACCGGAAAACAATTATCCAACCATGGGTAACACCGGGATTGCTACGGTGTATAAGGAATCGCGACAAACTGCATACTAAAACAAAAAAAGATCCTGGAAACAAAACAATTACTACTATTTATAAGCGATACAGAATTTTTTGTAATGATCTTCTGAAAGAGTGGAAAGTGAATATTATAAGTCTTTATTCTTAAAAGCTAGAAATAATACCAAACAGACGTGGAATGTAATCCGAAATGTTGCTAAGCTAGGTTCAGGTACTAACGATACTAGTGAACTTCTGTATCTTACAGAAAATCCTAATGACTCAATTAATAAAGCTAATGATTATTTTGTTAATATAGGAAAAATCTAGCTGAGACGATCATGAAAAATTCTCCCCTCAACTCAAATGAATCCAATGTAACCGTCTGTAACTCTTTTTATCTGGCCGAGACTGATTTTCATGAAGTTCATGGTACCATTATGGTACTCAAAAATAGTCCGGCTACAGGTATTGGTGACATACCTACAAAGGTCCTAAAAATGGCTTATCATGTCCTTGTACCCGCATTTACGCATATATGCAATAGGAGTTTCATAGAAGGTATATTTCTTGACTGTTTCAAAACTGCGTTAGTGAAACCTATTTTTAAAGCTGGGGACAAAAACAGTATCACTAACTACAGACCCACATCTATTTTACCTTCGCTATCTAAGGTGTTAGAGCGCTTAATAAATAAAAGGCTAAGGAATTATTTACAAAAATACAATATTATCTCTAATAATCAATACGGTTTTACTTCCAGAAAATCTACTGAACATGCAGTGTATGACCTAGTTTCATACATAGTTACGTAATTAGAACAAAAAAAGAAATGCTTAGCAGTATTTTTGGATCTAGCTAAGTCCTTTGATACTGTCTCAATACCACTACTCTTGAATAAACTAGAAAAAATAGGCATAAGGCACAGCTTTAAATTTGTTTGCCAGTTACCTTAACAACCGAACACAACAGGTCATAATCAACAATATAGTAAGCGATACTCAACATATTCACTACGGGGTGCCACAAGGTAGAGTTCTTGGTCCTAGCTTATTCTTAATTTACACAATCTTTGTAATCTTCAGCTGGATAAGGGTAAAGTTTTTGCTTTCGCTGACGATACAACTTTGGTTTTCCAGAGCTCGTCGTGGGACGAACTAACTACAGTAGAAACGCAGGTCGGTCAAGTTATGAAGTGGCTACGTCAAAATTTGCTCACCGTAAACTTAAATAAAACGAAATACGTTACATTTACAAAGCTAGAACGCCTTCAACCTTCTAATTTACATATAAAGGCTCATACTTGTACATCATTTATCAATCCTGATACATGCTCATGTGTTTTTCTAGAACAAGTGCAAAATATAAAATATCTTGGCGTATATATCGATTCGACACTTTCGTGGATGCATCATACTGAAGTACTTACGTTTACGTAAGCTAACTTATGTATTTAAGCGTGTAAGATTCGCTACTGGGCTGAAATTACTCAAAATGACCTATCTCGCTCTATGCCAGTCATTGGTAACGTACTGCATTACAGCATGGGGAGGTAACGTTTAAACGTTACATGATAAATGTTGAAAGAGCTCAACGAGCGGTACTGAAGGTAATGCTGTGCAAACGCTATACATACCCAACCGTACATATATATGCAGACATAAAAGTGCTGACAGTCCGCCAACTGTTTGTACTCAAGTCTATACTACTGCCCTTCTTATCATAACTAACGTAATCGACATTTTTTGCGAAACT
>NW_020654313.1:446-15436 GCF_003589595.1 Hyposmocoma kahamanoa
CACACACACACACACACACACACACACACACAGAAAATCATACGATATTATGTACTAATAAATTATGACCTATGAGTGATGAAAAAGACGAAGCCTCACCATAGTGTCGCACATTGTTGGAACATTATTTTGAACAAAAGGATTACAACAAAACAAACATCGTTAATCTAAGTAAAATCTAAGTATTTATTTACTGGTCACGAGAGATCCTTTCGCAAATGACTGTTAACAGACTGGACGGATTACTATTCCACAACCGACCAGGAACTTGACGACTTCTGTTGCAAAATAAGCCATTCCTTGCACTTTCGTTTGAAAGTATAATTTTTTTTATACAAAAAAAAAAGACCCCAAAAGTACGTTAATATTTTTTTCAATGTGTTTTGTGTACATTGAAATTACACCTTGTGCCAAGTTTTATTGATATTGTTTAACGGAAAGTGGGTCAAATTCAATAAACAGAACATCCCCTAATTATATACGGAGTAGTTTCTTTCAATTCAAACATTGACTTACAATAATTATATGGACGTCGGGTCCGCGCTAAAAAGTGTCCGCACTTGTAAGGCGCTAAAATCGTATACAGAGCGCGACACTCCGCTTTAGTCTTCATTTGTTCTACGGACAGCGCGATACTGCGATGACATAACAATTTAAATTTCGAATAGGTTGACTTGGGACATTTTTTTCGTGATTTTTGTATTAGACCCGTCGTCCATTTATTTGTAAGTCAATGAATTCAAAGGTACTTTCTATCTCTCTATTCTATCTATCCAACAAAAAAGAATCATCGAAATCGGTTTACAAATGTCGAAGTAATCGCGTAAATAAAAAAAAAATCATAGAAACGAATTGAGAAGCTCTTCCATTTTTGAAGTTTGTCAAAGAGAAATGTACATTTTTCATTCATTCACTTCATGTCATACAGGTTAAAAGAATATTGCTGAAATATGCAAGTTAAATATATGCGATGCTCGCGAAAATGTGGGTAAAACATAGGCAAATTTCTGGAATCGCTTCAAGAATTAAAGTTATGCGGCTCGGAGCTATATTTTGTAATTCTTATTTTACATACGAGTGTTACAACAGCCATACAAAGGCTCGAAGATATTGCGTAGTTTATGAAGTATAGATTCCTGTGAAGTTGGTCACCCACTAAACAAGACCCAGAAATTGCATATACAGGTCGTTAGTGCAAAAATGATTTTTTTTGAAATTTTTGGGGTGGCCAACTTCACACTGACGCCCTAAAACGTTGCATGTGTGCCTATCCCAAAAACTTTTAAATAAAACAATATAGGTCATCTGTGGGACCTGTTTAGTGGGTGGCAAATTTCACAGGAATTAAATATAGCTCTATGTGAACTGGATTTATATGATAGCATTATTTTGCGGGTGTATGTGTTTTCGTCATAGAAAGTACCGCCACCACCTATTTCTACCGCCAAAACCAGTAATGTGAGATTTTTTTTTATTTTGACCATCAATGGTTTGGTCTTAACGAATACTTGTGGTGACGAGCTTACATATATATCGCACTGCTATTGCAATAGTGTCGTAACTCTAAATACGTGAAATTCAAGATTATACCATGGCTGAATGTAACATTTAATTCTCTACAAGTCAATAAAACCGTCGTTACAATATTGTAAGAAACAACTAAAAGATATCTACTTAAGTCAAACTGAGACAAACTTTATGTGAGTTGGTTCTGGACAGTCCTTACTCAAAAATATGAAATTATTTTTTCCCTTTTATTTTTAAAAATATTTGACAAGTAGGAAATTGTTAGATGTCTGTAATAAACTTTAACCTGTATGTACATTTTAATAATCTTTCACGGAAAGTGAGTCTGTGAGAATTGGTATTGCATCGATTCTGGAAAAATACACTTTTTGAGTTAATACACTATTGTATTAACAGTTAGATATGGTCTTTTTTGACTTTTTGAAGCACACTGATCTTTATTGGGTTTTAAAAAGAATTTAAAAGTTTGTGGTTTTCTGACTCAACTACATAGTTCAAAACTAGAACAAGCCGAAATCCATTGATTTGAGGCCGTCACCGTATTAACGCCATGAAATGCATATAGAAGATGAATTTAAACGAATGAAGGATTTAAAATTAACCAAATGCAGTTTATATTACGTAGTAATCTAATCTTAAATGACCAATATTATATATATTAATAATTTTAGTACAATAGCATGCAAATATATAATAATTATGTACTTTAGTATCAATTCAAGTAATATTGTAGAAAAAAATAAATATATGCGAGTTTGTTACACCACTTTTGCGCTTCTTCTTATCGTATCGATATGTAAGTAGCAGTAGAGCTCCTTGTGATAGAGTTCATCCAGGGTAGTACTGCCACCTTACCTATTTCTGTCGCCAAACAGTAATGTTAGCATTACTGAATTCCGGTTTTAAAGGGTAAGGGCGCCGGTGAAATTACACATGGGACTTAGATACATAGATAGACATATAACAAGGCAGACAACAACAAACAACAAGGCATATAAATAGACAGATAACAAGGTTATTCAGCACAAATACAAACATTTCAACTTGACTTAAGTTGTCAACTTATGTCTCAGGGTGACGGACGCAGTCGTATAGCTTACCATCAGTACACGATGTACAGGAAAGGAATGTGGTACGTCGTGCGGGAGGCTCATTTCGTGCACCCCGCTCATAGCTTCATTTGGTCTGTGAGTGCTTTGACATTTCCGAAAAGCTCCATGAAAGTCCTTGTACGTGTACCACGACTATTGCAATAAATGCTGAACATTACGAGATACAAGATATTTGTTCGTTGAAAAATGTAGTTCACAATGCAGGTCTTATAGTAAGTATATCTATTAGATCGCACATTTCACCAAAACTTGGCATTCGAATATTTTACACAATTCTTATTTCACTTTTGATGTAGCATCATCGATATTTTTTCCTATACCTATGTGTAGCATGCATTTAAAGTTAAATTAATACAAATAGTATAAACGTAGGAAGTAAAAAATATGACATATATAATCATTGACTTACAATTATATGGACGTCGGGTCCGCGCTAAAAAGTGTCCGAACTTATAGGGCGTTAAAATCGTATACAGAGCGTCATTCACGCTTTAGTCTTTGTTTGTTCGCCTGACAGCGAAGCAAGCAAAATTAGACAGTACTGCGATGACATTACAATTTAAATTCAACGTTTTAGCTTTTTCATATTCCTTTACATGTCACTACGTTTAAATAGGTTGACTTGGGACATTTTTTTCGTGGTTTTTGTATTAGACCCGTCGTCCATTTATTTGTAAGTCAATGTATATAATAGTTAAATTTAAAATTTTATGTTATCAAGTAAAAAATCACCAATATTCGGGTAGCATTGAGTCGCTAACAAATTATGCAATTTCATTTTAAATTGTTTACAATTTAATTCTTTAACGGCATCCGGTAATTAATTAAATAATTTGGTTGCCAATATGAACATCGTCCTACTATAAAATTAGGGCGTTGTTCGGGTCGTATTTCTATTTTTAACCGACTTCAAAAGAAGGAGGAGGTTTTTAATTCGACTGTATTTTTTTTTGTATGTATGTTACGCGATAGCTCCGGCCTTTGTAAACCGATTTTGATGGTTTCTTTTTGTTCGAAAGAAGTTACCTCAGTATTGGTCCCATTGAATATTCCACCTCCAATGATGGCAAACTAGGGGAGGAATCCGGTTTTCCGCACTTTCCGGTAACGGATATCAATTAATTCCACGAACTTTTAAGGCCGGTTTTTTTATAGTACTGAAATTATATACCTCGTGTTTCTAGGATATCTACTTTTATCTATATTAAAGTTGCCTAGATTTTGAACCAAATATATTTGATTTGCCATTAGCAACCAAAGAAGCACTCTTTTAAGTTGAACGAACCCCCGTTAATAAACATTTAATAAGAACATAAATAATATAATCTGTGCCACTCAATGATCAGAAGACCAGCAACAGTCCATAATCCGATCATATATCATATCATATTGCTCAGTTACCGGTTGTAAATGTTCGTTAAAACTCCCTGTGTTAGCTTTTTACTGCTGCCGGAATAACACAGTTGTAAACTTTGAGTATCCATAAAACATCTAACCTTAACTGTTATTTTCTCTTATATTGGTAGTACAGGTTTAAGCGCACGCCAAGCTTGACACTTAAGATTTAAACTGAACTTTATGTAACTTGCATAAAGAACCATCCAATGTGTCAAGTTTTACTGTGCTTTTGATTTTATATTTAACAAAATATGTTGAAATGGTTTGACTTGGAAATGGAAGTCGTAGACAACATAGTGTAGAAATACGTCTAAGCCCACCAACGCAGGCTTCACCATCATTTGAACGCCGAGGCCATACAACTCCTTGACCACACAAATATCATAAGACGATTAAAACTGACAAAACCACATGAACTAGTGCAGTGTTAATGTAAGATTAAATTAAATAGTGCCAGTGACACTGAACAAAAAGACTACATGATGAAAGTATCTTCGCCTTAATTAACAGATGATAAGAAAATTGCCAGTGAGTGAATTTTTAGTATAATTTGTTTATTTATTAGATTAAGGGAAATGTAAATTACTTATATTATTGTATTTGGCTAGATTGTAATGTATTTATGATGTACTTTATTGGTGCCTTTTAATAAATAAAAAAAAATGTTAATATTCGAACACCCGTGTTCTAGCATACCGTTACAGACGCTATAACCAACTAAGCCACGAAACGAACCAGCGGGTCTCATGAATTTTTCTATGTGCTGGAGTCGTATCTTTGTATTTGGTTTTTCAACGAATTTTTAGCAGTAGCGCCATCTATGAGAAATCTAGGATATTTCGTCACCTAGTTAGATACCTTTACAGCTACCAGCCCCAGCTAGAACTCGCTGTATATATATATTATATATCGCTGTATTCATGTATTTAAATTTTTATTGAATTATTATTCAATTATTTTTATGTGAAATTACTCCACTAGTTTGTTATAATTATTAATACAAAGTTAAATTAAATTATTAATACGGCTAAAAAGTCGATATGGATACGACGCAAGTACATAGAAAAGTTCGTGAGGTGCGCTGCTTCATTCCGTATTATATATAATATATATTAGAGCACGTCGGTTCTAATCTGGCCGAATCGAAGAATTTTTTCCTGAGTGTTCGATCTTTGTATTAATAATAATAATAAAAATGTTTCAAAACGTTATTAGACCTTTTAGGATGTCGTAGACATCTATAAAGGTATACATTTAAAGGATGTGGATAGACTACAGAGTCTTCTTAGATTCAAGCATTTTGTTTGGTACCAAATGACGGAAACTGAGATATAAGTTGACAAGTCCCATGTGGCTCAATGTCACCAGCACCCTTACCCTTCAAAACCGGAACACGGTAATGCTGACATTACTGCTTGGCGGCAGAAATAGATAAGGTGGCAGTACTACCCTGGCCGAACTCTTTCACAAGGAGATCTACTGCTACTAAATTGTAGTACTACCGAGAGACGCAAACCATAGCCTCATCATCAACCTATTTATATGTACCACTGCTGGGCACGCGTCTCCTATTAGACGAGGGTTTAGGCCATAGTCCGCCACGCTGGCCCAATGCGGGTTGGGGACTTCACACGTTTTCTGAGGGTTGTGAACCTTCTTCAACGTGCAGGTTTCATCACGATGTTTTCCTTCACCGAAAAGCTCATGATAAATTTCAAATTAAATTTCGCACATAAATTCCGAGAAACTCAGAGGTGCGAGCCCGGATTCGAACCTACGACCTTCTGCTTGAGAGGCTGTAGGTCAAAACCATTAGGCTACCACGGCTTTTTTTAAATAAAAAAACCGTAGGCTACTGAATGAATATTCAGCATATTATCATGACATCGTGTGATAATTTCTATGTTGGGATGCTATCTTGTGGTGGTAATTTTCATGTAGGCAAGTTATCTTATGCGTGAAAGATTATGTAAAAATTTTCAAAAAAATGTACATTTTACGTAGATGATCATTAGCATTTTCAAAGGTTGACACGTTAAATGGAACACACAGGCTTCCTTTAGCAGTCTAAATGAAACCTCATTAATTTTCATGTCAATGTTAACCCTTTTGAGCTATTATATAATTTTTAACTTTGCATAAATGGCCGTCAATTAAAAGGACCAAAACGTTGTATTTTGACATCGTTGACTTTATCTGGGAAAATACTATTTAAAAAATATTAATCTCGGTATTCCAAACTAGTCCTTAGTTTCATATTGAAAAATTCTGAAACACTAGGAGATTTTGTAGCAGCAAGCAAAATTCTTTTCTTAAAATCAATCATTGGCAATGCAAAACGCATCGTCTCGCATCTCTTCATATTTCTGTTTCTTTTGTAATCCTGTTGATTAGATTAATTGCACAGCACACACTAATTATATAGGAATATGTTCCGAAATGTTAGATATTTATCACCAAAATTCAAAGTTAACACAGGTTTAGCAGTCGTACAGAGTAAATTTGTAGCCGATGTTTACGCACTAAAATTCCTTAAAAGTGCCAGGTATTTCACGGAGAGAACAGATTTCCTGACGAATTGTATAGTTTTGAATACTTATACATATAAATATTTAGAAATGATAAGTTAAATGTAACTATTAAAAAAAATTAACAATAGGCTATGTTCCTAGGCGAATGCAGCGCCAATTCTCTCGACTCGAATCGATTAAAACAAACCATTTATCACAACAGAAAATTGTATTACAATTGAAAGATAAAATTAATTCTTAATTTTAATCTAATTGATAATATGATGCCTGTTGTAAACATACAAATATTGGCACTCTCGGCGTACATAGACGAATAGTGAAAATGGACCGATTGGAAAAATAGACCGATTATTGTGATTAAAGAATGAGTGGTGTTACAAGTTTCACAACGTTAAACAAGTAGACTGGTTTTTCTAATATTCTTTGGAAGCTGTGTTAGATAAGCATACTTAGTTGTTGGGTGCAACTGTCCTCAATTTTGATTTTTCAAGGGATTTCAGTCACTACATATTACAGTTACAAACATTGTATTTGCTAAATACGTAATAGGAAAGGATTTCAAAATGTAGCAGCACGGAACAAGACAACATAGGCAAAGGCCGTGTGAGCAAAAACGAATGCGATGAATCGATTATATGTCTTCAGTTTCCCGAAATGTTGGTTTCTTGATATTTTTTCTTCACTGTTTTTTTAAGTGACGATGATATATAGGTGTGCACGCTTCATAGTCGCCCGACTTTCAAGCACACCTATATAACGCCTATTCACTTTCGCCATGCAAAGGCCCTAGTTATAGCTATACAGGGAACAAATCTGCAGAAAAGGAATTTTACTTCAATGACGTACGCCATATTAATTTGGAAGCGTAACGCTTCGTGAAAATCTTGGGTATATCCAGAACACAGGAGTCGAAAGGCGGAATTATTTCATGCAATTCCGTAAATGAAATGAAAGAGGTGGAAATCTAAGCGCAATCACTTTCAAGATGAAAATATTTTAAAAATAAAATTATAGGAATCCAAGGAATATAACAAATAGTTTCAAGAAATATTCTCGGAGCTGTCGTGAGAAATTTATTTCCTGAATCAAATTTGGAAACCTTGGAATACATTTATGAAATCGGATTTCTCTCACGTAGACACACACGTTTTCAGGATATATACAACGTCTATTTTCATGTAGTTTATAAGGTTTCGGGGTACGTTTGGCAGTCGGGAAATCTGATTAGTTTAGGTTCCGTGGAAGTCTACTCAATGAGAAAACATTTCGAAGTGTATGTGTTAACAATTTCTTTTGTTGTGTGTGTTAAAAACTTTAGCTTTTGTCTTGCAAATATGAAGTGTATCCAATTTACGGATATCTATTTTATGATAATAATAAAAAATTGTTTATTTCATAGGGGGAAAATACAATTGATAATTTTATGACATCAAATAGATTTTGGAAATAAAAAGCCAAATATTAAAAATGTCACGCAAAAAATAAGTCAAATGAACACAAAATAAAAAATATAAAACAGAGTAAGTTTGTTCAGTGAAGCTCCGACGAAAAGAGAAACCTACGACGTGGCAATTTTGAACCAGCAGTAGTGGAAGTAGCAGTTAGGCGAATAAACAGCTCTTGAATTAAACCATTGTTACTCTATCGAAGCCTTTCCATAAATATTTAGTACCTGCGACTTTTCGTCTTTTGATATGATCTACTGATAACGCCATGATAATGTTATGATAAGTAACGGTTTCCCATTAGGAGAATGATGCTTGTCAATTAAGGGGTTGAGAGGTCAAGTAAAACAAGTTTACCATGACAAATTTTCCTTCTTGTTTTGTATTAGGCGGAGCACACTACAGTTCACTATTGTATTTTCGCTTTTCTCACTGGAATCCATTTAAGCTAAATAAAACAACAATAATAATAATTTTTTTATTAAAAAAAAAACCGCCCTCAAAAGTTTGCTTATCGGTTTTTTTGTTGGTATTACAATTACATATATTTGCCAAGTTTTATTGGAGTCGGTTAACGGAAAGTGCGCGAAACCGGGTTCGTCCCTAGTTTGCCACCCTTAGGGGTGGAATATTTTCTTCAAGTTTAAATGGGACCAATATTGAGGTACCCTCTTTCCAACAAAAAAAGAAACAAAACCATCAAATTGCGTAACATTGACGAATTGAGAACCTCCTCCTTTTTTAAGTCGATTAAAAACAACTTCAAAGTACTTTCGTTTATTTTACCGACTTTTTTAAAGTATGTGGTGTACGCTTAGAATAATAACGCATAGAATGATAGTTTCATATCAAACGAACTGTCACAAGTGAGGCAAAAATCAAATTCATGTAGGCGTAAGCAACTTGTATTTACGCTCGTCGGCATGCACACAAATATACAAATAATGATGCCATGGAATAACATTTCCCTCAAAAGTGGGGAAATTGTATCTTGTTTAACTCATCATTAAGTTAAAGGTGCCTACAGATTTGCTCGATTTTGTCGATCGACAATCTCGATCAAGTGCCTACAGATATGCTCGATTTTGTCGATCGTTACTGTTGATCGACAACATCAAGTGACAGGAATTTTCAAAAATTTATTTTTGGTAATCCTTATGGAAATGGCATTTATATCTGAATACACGAACGACTTTTCTCATTTCTAAATCCAAGATGGCGGACACGCAAAATGGGAATCGTTTTCGAGGTATTCGAGGTGCTCATCAAGAATATGGCATTTATTTCTAAATCGAAGATGGCGGACACGACTTTTGAAATAAATGCAGTATGGGTATCATTTTCGAGGTATTTGGGGGTGCTCATTAAGAATATGGCACTAATTTCTAAATCCAAGATGGCGGGCACGATTTTTCGAATAATAGCAAGTTGGGTGTCGTTTTCAAGGTATTTGGAGCTTGCTCATTCCGAATGTAGCACATATTTCTAAATCCAAGATGGCGAAGAATTAGAAGAAGAAGAATTAGAAGTCTTGCCCGCTATCTTGTCTTCAGATATACATGCCATTTCTTTATGGTTTACCAAAAATACATTTTTGAAAAACCTACATGCGAGTTTAAGTGCGACTATCGAATTTGAATATACATATAAATAGCCTGATATTATCTGTGGGTATGTTTACATGAAAAGTACACGATAACAAATAAAGAACTTGAACCTGAAAGTTATTTATACACGATTTTGGAGAACTGACGATGACTTTTTAGTCAGTGTTAGTTCCCTGAAATAATTTTAGTTACGAACTTTTGAGTCTGGCCAAGACAATTTTTTAAAATGAATGTATGATGAACAAGAATAATGATTTTTCACATGAAACTAATGAAGGCAAATACTAAATATATTTCGTAGAAATAGCTAACGTAAATTCCCGACAATGTTGTTGCGGCGGTGTACATTTGTAGAAATTTTGCAACCGTCGCGATATTGCCTATTCTCAAAAAATTACGTAATATAATTATTTTGAAACAGAATAGCAAAATGGGGAGAAAAAACCCGTTACTTTGCAACATTTTCGTATCTTGTTGCAACGAAAGTAATTTTCTGTTTTAGTGAATATTTACATAAAAATACAAGTCGAAACGCGTTACTTCCTTGTGGAATATGATGTTAGTGTCTATTTTATGTTTGTCTGATCTATTTTTAAACCCAATTACCGCACATTTCGTCATTTTTAGAAAAAATATTTGAGCTGTTCGCGGTACAACTTGACCTTGAGCACTGACTGCCCGCTCGCTCATGTAGGCCTATACGGCGTCCTACAATTTGCCTCACTTAGCGTGTGCGGGCTAGGTTTCTATGCGTTATTATTCTAAGGGTGTACGTATATTCGTGCACCATAATTAAACGCAAGATATTTTTTTATAATTTTCGCAATTACTGACACTGATGTGTCTGTGTTTGTCAACATTTGCATTTACAATTTACATTGCAGCGGAACAAAGTGAAAGCGAATAATGAACTTTCTGGTCAATTGAGTTCCATTCCGTTCTGCCGCAATACAAATTGAGCCGAACTGGCATTGTAACTGCTATGAACAGGCACGTCGCTTAAATCTATAAATCCAAAAATGCACAATTTAACCGAAAATAAGAATAGTTTATTGCGTAAGCGCCGAGATGCACGTGATCTTAAAATTAAAACATAATTATAATGATTAAAGAAATAATGATAACAAACGCGTGTCGCGGCGCACGCAAGCGGGATTTGCTCAGCTATTAGCTACAGGCTGGTTTGGAAAATAACATATCGTAGATAAAAAAAGACGTGAGTAATTTACAAAAAACTTAAAATCATTCAAGTAGTATTTTTAAAATTACCGGCAAAATATTTATCGACTGAATGACTCTTTGTTAAAATATATATTCAAACGTTTAGGGTAGCGTACAGTAACGGATTTTCATATTTATTAAAAGATAACGGTCTATGCTGGCAGAGTTCCATGCGCCATAAGGCTGCCTTTCCTCCAGAGATGTGTGAGGTAGAGAGGCGGTGCGAGGATGCGTTACGGACTCTTTTCAGCTATGCGCGGGAGGGGTGCGGTGTGGTGGGGTGAGCGGTGACGATGTGTCAGTGTCATTTAGTGTCATACTTTCAGTAGCTTTAGTCTTTAACACCGTTTTCACACATTCCTCGCCCGCATACCTCGCACACATTCCTCGTACACATCTCTCGCTATTTTGTACGTACAAATACTTAGCTCCGCTAACCCCTTTCCACCGAAATTGCGCTAAGCGAGGCTAGGAAAATGAAGTAATCCTATTGGTGGATGTTTTCTTCGCACACTGCCTCGCTACGTCGCATATTTCTGGTGGAAAGGCAGCCTTAATGACAAACTTTGTGGGTTCTTTTTTGAAAGTAATTGAGAAAGTAAATCAGCTGACGATAATTGAAATGTCATAAGATGCGTAAAATTTGTAAAAGGACGAGTATTTTTTTCGAGTTTGATCTATAAATAGTAACCTTTGATCTCGGTTGAGTGAATAAAAGCTATTAAAACACGTTCCAACGAATTTGTTTATTGCCTATTAACGGAGGTCTTAAACTGTACTATGCCTTCAGAATAATGTTTTACAAAGTGCTCAAGGCAGTTTATTAAAAAATGTAACAAAGAAATATAAAAACCTTGCTTAATTACTTGGATTACATACAGCTGAATTAAATTAGGCTATCCATACAAAGGGTACACACATCGCGAGCATTTTGGGTTATGTAAACCATTTACGTTAAAACGGCACGGCGAGCTAACCTACCGATTGTTGAGTTTCCCATACACCTCATAATCGCCCAGTTACAAGACGCGAAAGTTATAGCGCGGGCGCCGCGTGGCGTCCGCCCAGTCTCCACGCTTTCACGTTAATTAATGGCGAAACTGAATTCTATTTACTAGGCAACAACATTTAAACTGCCGTTGCGCTGTCGCCACGTAGTCCAAAGACAAGCCAGACTCGCCCATGCGCCCTTGATGCTCATTTAAGTTTAAACGTAAAAGTTAAGTAAATAGAGCGTACTTTATTCACTAAATTTTGAAGTATGTGTATTAAAAATATAAATAGGAGACATATTATAAATGACTTTTTATGCTGGGGCTTACATTATAATCAGTTATTGAAATAGACTTCTACAAAACATCGTAGATTGGCCTATTTTTCGTGATCCCGAAAAAAAAAATAATAACGCACACACTTAACATAGCTAACCCCACGGAGTTTACCTAGTGCGGGTTCCGCGACACGTCGCGGGTACCATGGACACATACATAGACAACCACATAAAAAAAGTTTTTACGTAATGTCCAGTGAATGAATTTAAAAAATTCGAGGACGTTACATTTAAAAATGCTTTTAGTAAATGGTTGAATACTAAACTTTATTATAGTGTACAAGAGTTTTTTGACAACAACGACAAATTTGGCGCCTAGCGATGTGACATATTTATTAATAATTGTTTTCTTCTTTCATATTGTAATGGAATTTCATTTTAATTTGTGACATTTAATAATATTGGGCACCTTATCTGGTAAACTATAGAGCACAAACCAGTGTAATATTTTAAGACCTTGTGTGATTACCTATAGTTATGCAATAAATTTATTCTTATTCTTATTCATAACACCCAAACTCGCGAGAGAAATAAATGTAGGCCATAGAAATATTTCTCCCGGCCCGAGAATCGAACCTGAGACCGTTATTTGGCCACAGAGGCAGTTCTAAATAGGGTATGGTCAAAATGCCGGTTTGAAAGGCACAACACATAAAAGGTCAGCTTGTCGATTAGTATTTTCACACGTAATACTTTGTATTCGGTTTTTTGCGGGATAAAGCACGCAGATACAAAGCAAACGTTTACAACCTCATGCAACAAAATCCGTATGCGGGAAATTCGTGTGTCATGAAACTGGATCCCGCTTATTCCTGGTCTGAGGGTTCTAGCCAAACACAGACAAGACTGAACTGCAATAATTACAAGAATCGTTTTTATTGCAATATCTGTAAAAACAGTGTTTGCAAAAAAAGGATGTGGGCAGTCCGAAAAAATGCAAATTTTGGTTCCAGTTGTTGTGTCCAGCTTTTACATTAAATATGACATAGTTCCGCAGAAAAGTTCCCTGATACTTTAATTGTTCTTTCATGATTATTCCGTTTTATTAATTTTATTTTACAACAACAAAAAGGTTTGATGCCAAGATATCATTTATCAGACGTTATTAACGCTGAAAAGTTTGTTCATCCATTATTAAAACTTGCCATTGTTTATGCTTCTCGTATTATTGACAAATGAATGATTTATTGCCATTCCTTTTTTGCATATTTGATGGAGTATAATTTGTCTTATTTTTGTTGTTTTTGACGCGTAATAGTCTAAGTTCCTATTTATTTAAACTAGTGTAAATGGCGAATTTAATTTCATTACACATTCTCTACCAGTGAACTGGAGAGTTGAGTTCAGAATAATTAACAGGGGTGCATAATATTGCACTGTTATTACAATAGTATTGTAACTCAAATAATGAGACATTCAAGAGTATACTATTACTGAAAGTAAAATTTGATTCAATTGACACAATTAAAATAAATCTATTTGACTCAAAATGCGACAAATTTTTTGCGAACTAGTTCTGGATAAAACAGTGTTAATAAATAAGTTTCTAAAAAATATTTACTTCTAATGTTTTCGCGATTGTTACACGTAGGAAATAAAACTATTTTTCCGGATGTAAATCGCGTATATTTGTTTTTTTTTTTCAAACAAACCGACGTTTCGGGCCCTTTACAGGTCAGATGGTCACGGTTGACGAGACATGTAAAGGGCCCGAAACGTCGGTTTGTTTGAAAAAACAAATATACGCGATTTAAATCCGGAAAAATAGTTTCATTTTCAAAATATTTAGTTATTTTTTCCTTTTATTTGGCAAGTAGGAAATTGTTTAAATGTCTGTAATATATAAACTTTAACCTATACATTTAATCATATTTCGCAGGAAGTGAGGAATTCGTTTTTCATCGATTCTGAAAAAATACACTTTTTGAGTTAATACACTATTGTATTAACAGTGCGATGTGACAATCAAAAACAGATAGGATCAAGGTTTATAAATAATTGTAATGCATTATTCACACAATATAAACATACAATACAATATACATGTAATGCATGAATAACTAACTACCTATATCCATTTATAAACAATCTAAAGCAAGGTAGACAATAGCGAGCTGCAACTGTAACGTGACGGATATAATAACAAGGTTCTAGAGTGTACGCGTGAACAGTCTTCACTTGTTAGAATGTGTAAGTAACTGGTCATAGTTGGCCCACTGCAAACCTCACGCATTCTACGCGCGGTAAGCTCGCGGCAAGCTTGCGAACCACACACGTGTGTACTTTGATTTTTAAAGAAATATTATTTACACCGATGAATGTTATTTCTTGGAACAGCTCACCCTTTTTATTACAATAGGGCAATAAAACCTTATTTTACTTAAAGCGTAAATGGACTTAATAATCTTGGTCCATTGTAGGAATCAAATTCGAATTATTTCTTTACTCTTCAGGTTGTTTTTTTTACTACCACATAAAGATTATTAAGTTTAGAATTAAGTGTCAATGCGTAGGTACGTGTTCAAACTAGTTGTTTGCACAATACAGATTGCACGTGCGTTATCGAGACGGCTCACTTTTTTGTTATTTTACTCTAAAGATGAAGCGATATGACGAATCAGTGCAAACAATATTTCGCCAAGTAATAGGGGTTAAAGTATGAAATTGTCGATTTGTACTGAAAATGTAAATTGTTTATTTTTTAAATTTTTAACAAATTTATTTAATCAAAATAGTTGCCATTATTATCTATACATTGCTGCCATCTAATGAGAAGGTTATTAATGCCTTTGCGATAGAACTCCGACGATCTAGACTGC
>NW_020654314.1:0-10265 GCF_003589595.1 Hyposmocoma kahamanoa
GATATATGTGGAAACCATTGAAGTTTACTATCTAATGTCACTCCCAAGAAGACTGCTTTATTAACAAAGTCTAACTTTTCTCCGTTTATTTCTATGCTTGGACTAGTCGATTTTACGTTAGGTAATTCAAATTTAACACATTTTGTCTTCTTGGCATTAAGCAGTAAATTGTTAGCAAATTGTTAGCATAAGCAATAAATTGTTAATATGTATTATTTGATCCTCAAACATATAATTAATCTTTTGTAAATTGTCTGTATGAGTTGATCAATTGTAAATGAATAGCATTC
Source organism: Hyposmocoma kahamanoa (assembly GCF_003589595.1). Lineage (NCBI taxonomy): Eukaryota > Metazoa > Arthropoda > Insecta > Lepidoptera > Cosmopterigidae > Hyposmocoma > Hyposmocoma kahamanoa. The sequence continues at coordinate 291 of NW_020654314.1, forward strand.
AAGGTAACACTATCATTATGTTTATGCATACTAAATTAATATTTGATTGTCAAAAATAATATTCGATCCATTCAGTAGGTTAGGGTAGATTAGTATACTCGTCCCCTAGGTGGCAAGCACGGTATTCCAGCGCGCCCGTCTTACTGATGGACGGTTGTTGTGTGCACCAGCTATATCCTTCCGGGAACGGGGCCTCGGTAGAAGGTCAGCGACGTCGGGACTGCGGAATGCGAAAGCGCCCCCGTAGTGCCGGCAAAAGGCGCCGGGACCGAACACCGTGGGGTTTTAGTCGGTATTACTCCGACATAACCTCTCTGGGGGCCATAGAAGAAGATTTTCCCACGTCAAAAAAGGTGTGTATACTTGTATGAAAAAGCAGAGCGAATTTACTTGCGTTTTTGAACATGGTTTCAGGTTTTTTATTGCTCATTTGTTTTAGCATTGAGGCTCAACAAGAAACTATCAAAGTTAATTTATACAAATCAAACATTAGCTCTGAATAAATAAAAATATATATTGTTTTAATTAATTTTATGTCTCAGAGAAAAAGGATCAATCATTATAAAAGATGGCGGTTTAGATTTTATGCCTGCCGCTTTTGCAATTTTAAAATGATCGTTTAAATATGTGACTTTATCTAATATTCGTTCAAAATCTAATTTATTATTATTTTTTTTTAAATAACTCGGAACAATACAGAACTAGCGTGCTCAAACGGTTATTTAAATTTGGAACTAAATGTCTTTTTGTTTTTCTTTCGTGTTTAAAATTTACTTATGTATACTTACTTCCTGATCGATGATCTATAATACTTCCGGGGCAGCAATGCCTATAAGCTTACAATTGTTCCTTCCTTTCAAAACACCATGTGACATATAGCAAGAAGCTGATTAGTATTATGTAAGAGCCAGTGCAGTAATATTATTGCAGGGTATAGAGTAATTATTTATGCAGAGACTCTCAGAAAAAAAATTAAAGTGTACTTTTCATAGACTTTTTCCTTTTCCGTGACTATTGTAAAAAGTGCATTAAACCTACAAAATGAGGCTGTAGGTTCTCGCCATGCAAGTATGTATTTTAAAACAATAACCTGCAATGAAAACTTTTCCTTTTTTTGACAGAAATGCCTTCATAAAAATAGTCTAAATATACAACAACTAACATGTATTAATACATGCGTGTTAAACGTGGAGAAATCCAAACTGATAAGTGTGCATTTGACCTCCATCTCACGTGATAGAAAGTGACGATGAGGTCGACGATGAAGCATGCACATGTAAATAATGCCTATTCACTGTAGCCCAAAAAAAATCGACAAAAGAATGAATTTATTTATCTATTTTGTACACTTACAATTACAGTATTTATAACTAAATATGTAAGTCATATGTAAATTTTTATTGAATTGATATTCAAGTCTTTTTTAATATGAAATTACTCCACTAGTTTATTATAATTATTAATACAAACATCGAACACTCAGAAAAAATTCCTTCGATCCGGCCGGATTCGATCCGACGTCTTCTGGCTTACCGTGCCAGACACTATACCAACTAAGCCACGGAACGAACCAGCGGATCTCAGATTTTGATTCAGTGTTACTGAACACGTCAATATCATTTCTCCTATTTAAGTATTCGATCACAGCCAGGGCATCAAAGAATGGTGTCCATCTTAGTGTCATTATGCGGGTTAAATAAAAATTGAACACAGGGTATTTGCGCTGACGAGGAACGTAACGTGATATAGGCGGGATGAAAACATTATATATCCTCTTATTAAGTTAAAAATATTTTTTTCACCTCAGTAGCTCGAAAAGGCTTTCTTTCTTATTAGAAATCTGCACACAAAAGCGTTTTTTGCACACTATCGTGGAAATGGTTTTTGAAATTCAAACTTGAGGATGGACTGTGGTGCACCTAACTTTTTCTTTCGATGAAAAAAAAGTATAATTGTACATTCAATTAAGCGATTTGTCGTACATTGCTTATTTTTGTAAAATAAATCCGTTAGTATTATTTATTCTTATTGTTGTTAACGTTAAATTGACAATGGTAACTAATTGTGTTTATTAAATTATTTTAATTCGTGGAAGAACTAAAATAATTTCAATAATCACTTAATCACACAAAATAAAAGTACAAGCAAGAATAAAAATTGATGAGGTGTAAATTCAGAACGCTTCCAAGGTAAACTTTTTATTTTCATTTAAAAAATCTTAGCTTCCTTCTTTTACTCAGGTTTCAACACATACACTCGCGGCAAACAATAACTTTGCAGCACAAACAACTATTAGAAGCGCCAGTTTTCACTATAATGGTAAAGGTGCTGGTGAAACTATAAGCATATGGGACTTGTCAACTTTATATCTCAGAGCAACAGACGCAGTAGCAATGCCCCTAAGATCTTTGCGATTTTAAAGTTCTGAATGGCACTGCAACTGTTATGGATAGGCGTGTCGCTTACCACCAGGCGCACGATTTATTCGTCCTGTCACTTGGTACTATAAAAAACAGCTTTCTCGGTTTCAACGCTCAGTCTGTTTAAACACACTCTTTTATTCTCTTGCTTTTTAAAGACATCCTCAATTTGGTAGAGATGCGCCCAGGTCGACTTTTCCCCAAGTTTCTCTCCACGTTCGCTCTTCAATTTTGTGTCGTATCCACCCCTTCCATACGACCAAATTACACGATGCAAAATTAATTTTTTATAATGTAATTAATCTCTGAAAATACGACTCTAAGGGCAAGGACTTGAGTATAATTACTAGTGCTTTAAATCATACTCAAGTCCTGACTTGAGCATTGAGTAGAGTTCTGGAACACGACCAACACATCTTTCAAAAAGAATTGATGTCAAGACGCTCGACTTGTTCATCCAGTCGCTTGGCGTTTTAAAAAACTCAATTCAAACAGCGCCATCTACCTGTATGTCAAAACATGTGTACATTGTGCAATCTCTGATCTCTCGCTCTGCTCTGTAAATAATCAGAGAGTAGTAAATCTAATATAGCGCAAGTACGAGACTCAAATCCGGCGGCGTATATTATATTAGGCCGAACGAGCTTAAATAATTCACGTCCCATGTGGAAGACTGGTACAGTAAGACTAAAAAACATATATCATAAATATTTAATATTATCCGAGCTGGGCAGTATTTGAATTACTTGTAATTGAATTATTTTGTATTTCTATTTCAATTACTACTTAAAAATGCACTTTATAATGTATATTTTACATATTTACTTGATGGCAGTTGACTTACTTTATAATTTTTTAACCGATATCAAAAAAGTGAGTAGGTTCTCAATTTGACTATGTATTTTTTTTGTACGGGGTCGTAGCACGTCAAGCTTTACACTTAAGACTTAAATCCAACTCCATGCCGCTTACGATAAGAACGGTCCAAAGTACAAAGTGTCAAGCTTGATATGCTCTTGACTGTGCGTATGTCACGCGATAACATCGGCATTTGTGACCCGATTTTGATGATTCTTTTTTGTCGCATAGAGGGCACCGCAGGCGTATTTACATTTCAATTTAAAGAAATTATTCCACCTCTAAGGGTGGCAAACTAGGGGATGAATGACTTTTGAGGTAGGTTTTTAGTATTTCACACTGAGATTATTTATTTTAAATTTGAGGTCGAAAACCGTATTTTGTTAAAAATTGAGCAATTTTTTCAATTTCATTAAACCACAGTTCAGAATCGGGTGGTTTTCCTTAATATTAGTCAGAACTGGTTGATAACTTTAACAGCTAAGTCAACCATGACCATGGCACTTGTAAAGAACCCGTAGGGTTTGTTTGTTTGACAAAAATCTTGATTTTACATTCGAATTATAAAAAAAACCGACCTCAAAAACTCGTGGAAATACATCTGAACGGTAAACGGTCATACGCTGCACCTGGTAGCAGTCGCATGTTTACGAAGGAAGTTACAAAAGTACCTTATTGTCTCTTATACCAATGACTCCAAGTTCGGACAAACGTCACAGGGATCATTTTTCCCTGAACGGTGTAAATTAGGCCTTTTCAATGCGAGAGTGAAAAGGCAATATTTAGGTTTTGTTTGTTTGCACCATTGTCGACTTCATCGTCACTTTTCATCAGGTGAGATGGAGTTCAAATGCGCTCTTATATTTTAATAAAATAAATGGTGCAATATTATTAAGCAATAGCCCGTTTAAGAGCGATGCCATACGGGCGTAGCGTCGTCGCATTGTTATGATTTAATTTCTCGCCGTTTCGTCCCCTGGCCCCTTGTCCGACGCGCACGCGTTCCAATGACGCGACGCGCGTGTGGCATGTCGTTGTAATTTATATGTAATTCAACGCATCACTTGTATTCGTTTGCGCCGCATGCGACGCAGTCGTCGAGAGCGGCGCTCGGCGTGGCACCCCCTTAGACACTGCATTCATGGGCGCTACGCAACCTGCACCATAAGTAAAGCCGGCACTGATAAGGAATATAGATGAGGTATGAAGACATATATGCGAGTGGAAGAGGCGAAAAAGGTTTGTCAGGAACGTAGCAATTGGAGATTCACGGGCTCTGCCGACTCCAGTGGGAGATGAGTGCCATGTTATATGTTTAAGTATACAATTGAAATTTCACTAGATATTAATGAACATGACTGTACAATTCTTTATTTTCTAAACATACAGTCATATGAAATCAACTGTAACTTTGTCTAGAATTTCCTATTCCAGAGCGTAGAAGTTGTTATAAATTGCGAAGTTGTACCACTTTCCTTTATAAATATTCATTGACGGTAAATGAACACGCATTATTAATAATAGTGTAAGTACTTTAGGTCCTATATATTTGTTTTTTCAAACAACCCAACGTTTCGGGTTCGTTGCATGTCCCATGGTCACGGTTTAGTATACTAATTAACAAAAAATAATCAAGATACAAAGAGCATATAACAACATTCTAGGTAATCGTTGCATAATGAGAGTTTTTAAAAGTCGGGAAACCGAGTTTAGGCCTCTATGCCTTACCGAATGGCCTAAGCGATAGGTACGAGATTTTAAGACCTAATTATGTAATGATTGCATTATTGACTTACAATTATATGAACGTCGGGTCCGCGCTTAAAAGTGTCCGAACTTATAGGACGTTAAAATCGTATACAGAGCGTCATTCACGCTCTAGTCTTCGTTTGTTCGACTGACAGCGAAGCAAGCAAAATTAGACAGTACTGCGATGACATTACAATTTAAATTCAACGTTTTAGCTTTTTCATATTCCTTGACATGTCACTACGCTTAAATAGGTTGTCTTGGGACATTTTTTTCGTGGTTTTTGTATTAGACCCGTCGTCCATTTATTTGTAAGTCAATGGATTGCATTCATTACTTTTTCAACGAGTAAATAAACAACAACCAATATTTAATGTATATTTTGTTAACAATCCATGACAATTAACGAAAGCCAAACGCTACAAAACAAAAAGCTAAAGAGATAGAATAGATACTGTACTGCTTAAATTTAAACCATTTTTTTTTTTATAAAAATTTATTTTCCGGTTGCTAGACCTTTAGGCCAATTTAACCAATCAGGTGGCAGTTGTTTTGTGGCAGCGTTTGATTAATCTTTCAATAGATGTTTTAATATGCAAAAATACGACGTTCTTTTTTGAAAATTTAAGTGCTTTTTTTAAAATTTATTAAGGGTTTGGGAAAGCCATCAGCCTAAACATGAAGTTTATGTTTCTGTAAATATGGCCGCCACAAAGAGGATAGGCAATTTGAGGCGGCGCCGTGCTTGGATTTACTCGGGATTCCTTAAAACGGGCCGCTACGAGTATTCTAGTTCGAGATTCGTATAATTTCGCGTTTTAATCTGCGATTAAGGCACAATAGCACTATCCTATTCCACTTTAAACTAGATTTCACAAAATAATTGAAAGTCAAAATAAAAACGAAACTTTTCCCCCCAAAAGGTCCAGAGCGAATCCATAAATTTAAGTTCAGTAGCGAGACCATAGACAGTAGAATTTTGATTCAGAACTAAAAAGAGCGCCTTTGTGATAAGGTTCATGAAATTATAATTGACAGATTAAAATACAGGAGTAGAAAAAGATATTGTAAATTAACTGCCTGCGTAGCCGAACGGTTACCATGCTGTACTGCCACGCAGAGATCCCAGAGGTTTGTATGCCCTACATTTAATTCTCTCGTGAGTTTGGGTGTAATTTGTGGTTATCTATGACACCCGCGACATAGGGTTTCCCTAGTGCGGGGCTATGTTGAGTGTGTGCGTTACTGTTATTATTATATAATGATTAGTTTACTTGACAAATATAATCCTCAAGAAAAATGTTGCTGTAGTACGTTCCATAAAAAGCTATTATAATTATTACTAATAAAATCTAAAATAGAATTTCTCTAATGAACACCAAAAATCCACTTATTAACTAACCAGATACACGTTCACGCTTAGCTTGTATTGTTTATTTTAATGTTTACTTGCAAAACCTCAGAGGCAGACGGATCAATGCGACGAGGACGACTTCACAAATGTGGTTAAGAGGAAGAGGAACCCCACCAGCCGTAACCTATGTGGCATAGCAAATACAGACGACCCTGCTGTACCTCTCGCGACTACATTATACTCCACGAAGTCTGAGCAGACAGTGGAGTACATCAGGCTAAAAACCAAATACACCCTGAGGGTCGAGCGGTTGTGGTGGTGAGAGTACCGACCCCACATCTGTCGACCTTCATGACGGAGGAGTTTTGACCGAAGGGTCTCATATATCGGCGATTCCGCGGCCAGTTACCTGACACCAAATTGCGCCACACGTTGCCGACAAGTAAAATACGTGCAGATTAGTTGTTTAGTGTCTTATTATATTGTATGTATGTGGTACATATTATTTGGGACATGTGGCCTGAAATAAATGTCGAAATAAATAAAAATTTAAAGACCCTTTTAGTAACAATCAGATAATTCTCGGTAAATTGAAGAGAGCGATTAGGTTTAGTTGGTTTTGTAAACACTAGATGGCATTAGTAAGATTTTATAAAATTCCTGAAACGCGCTCAAAGGGATTAGTAGTTTTCGTACACAAATTAACAAAATGAAGTAACCAGTGAACAGTTGTAAAAGTGGAACGATTTCTAGAACCCAAGAGTACCTACAACACTCAGCAACAATGAACGCCCGTAAAAATAAGAAGCGTGTTACTGTGATAGACAATTCGCAACACTCATGGAAGAATGGCATAAGTGGAGTTACTCCATTAGATACCAAAAAACTCGACTAATATTGTAGATAGAGTTACAAGAATTGGTAAGGATGTGGGCTATATTTTTCTGTATCTAATGGAGCAAGTTTTGTCCTAAGTCTTATTAGAAATTAATTTTAAGAAAGATGTCGGACTATGGTGTTTTTAGTAGCAGTAAAACTCCATGATAAAGAGCTCGTCCAAGGAAGTACCACCTTACCTATTTCGAAGGGTAAGAGAACTGGTGACATTACAGGCACATGGGACTTGTCAACTTATGTCTCAGGGTGAGGGCGCAGGGGCAGTGCCCCACAGATATTTGTGACTTAAAGCTCTAAATCTAAAAACACTCACACGCACACGCAAATACACATACACATACACACACGTACGCACGCACACACCTTCACATACACATACACACACCATTACACACACAAGCATACACTCATTTATCCAAACACCCTCGCGCCTTAAGTCTATTAATAAAGTCATTTCTTGATGTAACTATCTAAGTATAAGTAAGCTGTACTTGCTTTTGGTCCGGAGTGTGGAGGGGCTGGTGATCTGTAATACAGGTCTCCTAATACGGATGCCAGTCTCACACACAGACTTAAATATTGTACTATTTAGATAATTAAGCACTGTTTTTGTATTTATACTAAGACTTTGTGAGAGAAACAATAAAGATATATTATTATTATTAAATGATACGGACAAGCGCGTGGTGGTAAGTCACCAGGCGCACAACTTGTTCGTCCCGACATTATTATAAAAATAAAAAAAATGCTTGTCATTCACTGGCGCCACCACGTTACTGCAATTTTACGTCAGCTCGGGATCACAGGAAATAACTTATTAGGAGAAATGACACGCTCCACGGGTAATAGTTTTAGTGCGGCTTTTTTCACTCCAAAACAGCACATACAAGCCATTTTTTCTAAGATTTTTAAAAATTTGCACGAAAGAACCAACCGTACCATACAAAGCGAAAATGGCGGACTCAGCTCAGGTAGGTATTTCGAGACACGGCACGTTGCGGTAATAAAATATAGGCTCTGCCGCAATTAATTCAAAGTGACAAGTGATTTAAATGATACAAGAAACATTGTTGTGTATTATGTTTTATATATCAAATAAATAAATTAAAAAAAAGTACGGCAAAGAAGTACGGTCGTGTTTCTTATAAAAGTATAAGAAGAACAAGTCCAATACACAGACGCGCAGCAGCCAAGTCCACAGGCCGATTTAAGTACCATATAAACAATCTTACATCCTGTGTACCACATTTTGAACCACCCTTTAGATCGCAGTAGCGGGCGATGCGCAATGCCGCACAGCTATCGCGGCCATAAACTCGCGACACAAATTAAGCGAACTAACGGTCGCATCGAGGCCCGCGGCCCGCGGCCTTTTTACGCTGCTATCGGTAATAGCAAATAACGCACGTCTGTAACTGTATACACTTACCAAGTAATAGCACAATGATTTATAAGTGCTGCCAGTGTTTGTAGATTATATTTTGAACCATTGGAAATTTAAAAATATAATAATACAAAGGGTAAAGATTATGTATTAAAATTAATTGGTATTTTATGTCAAGAACTTGCAGACGTGGCCTTATTACACTTAGGGAGCGAATTGATACTATACTAAAAATAATCTTAGATCATCCTTGTGACAGTTCATAAAAATCTATAAAATATCACCTTCTGACAAACGTACACCAATTTACTTATTTCATAAATAATTTTTATAAGTCTCGATCTTAAATGAATAGCATTTTTTAAGTAAGCGACACGCCTGTCCATTGGCAGTTGCAGTGCCATTCAGAGCCCCTTACCCTTGTAACCAGGATCCTGTAATGCGCACATACTGCTTGGCGGCAAAAATAGATAAGGTGGCAGTAGTTCCCTGGACGAACTCTATCACAACACAAACACGTTAAATTAAATATAACACCAAATCAATATTATATTTAAAAATAGTAATAATAATAATAACCAATAAAATATTCACCCCTCGTGGAAGAATGGCATAAATGAAGTTATGTCTATCATGTTTATTGCTCCATTAGATACAGAAAAAAATATCACGCACATCCTCTATATATATAAGATACAGACATAAATGGTGTGACTTCTTTGGGTTCTCCGGTAAAAATGGGTGTTCCGCAGGGCTCAATACTTGGACCTTTCTTATTTCTGATTTATGTTAATGATCTGCCATTCTTTGTTAAGGACCATTGCGAAATAGTGTTGTTTGCTGATGACACATCCTTGATTTTTAAAACAGACAGACATGACATTAACTATAACCATATTAATGATACCCTCTCTAAGGTAGTTTATTGGTTTAATGCTAACAATTTATTGCTTAATGCCAAGAAGACAAAATGTGTTAAATTTGAATTACCTAACGTAAAATCGACTAGTCCAAGCATAGAAATAACCAGAGAAAAGTTAGACTTTGTTAATAAAGCAGTCTTCTTGGGAGTGACCTTAGATAGTAAACTTCAATGGTTTCCACATATATCTTCCCTGGCCAGCAGATGAAGCTCCGCTGCATACGCAGTCCGCAGAATACGTGAGCTTACCGATGTTAATACTGCTAGACTAGTTTACTTTAGTTACTTCCATAGTATAATGTCCTACGGGATTCTCATGTGGGGTAAAGCGGCAGATATTCAAACCATATTTGTATTGCAAAAACGAGCGATTCGTTCTGTGTACCGTCTA
>NW_020654315.1:0-4227 GCF_003589595.1 Hyposmocoma kahamanoa
TTTTTTTTTTTTTTTTTTTTTTTTATTGCGACTCGACAAAATGACTGCACCGCGCCTGATGGAAAGTGCGAATACAGTCCAGAGATGAGAGTAACGGATGGAAAACACAAATATCTTCACTCCGTCACTATCATTTTGCCGGTCTGGCCAAATGCACTGGATGTACACCAACTGATCCCTGAACGCGATTCGCAAAAGCGTTTCACTGTGGAGGGTTTTCCGCCGTGTGTACTGTGGTCGCTATCCAGTCGGCACAGAGCCTACCACAATGCTAAGCAGATGGACACTTGTGACGCCCTCGGTCGCCTCTTACGACCCCCACGGACATGTATGGGGAGGCGACAATGTATTCTTAAGCCGTCGCCCCACGGCTTAAACTTCGCGGACTTCGCGACATTGTACCTAAGGCCATGGGCCTCAGCGTAGAGCTCACACATCCCAACTAGTCTACGGAGGGCACTTATCGAAGGACTCAGCAACACCATATCATCCGCGTAACTGATATTATTAACCATAGTACCAGCAACGGAGCATCCGACTGCGGTGTTGCTGAGTTCAACAATTAAACGATTCATGTACAGGTTGAAGAGACTCGGCGAGCTTAAGCCCCCTTGTCTCACACCACACTCCAACCTGTACATGGCAGACGTTGTGCCCGCTTATCGAACGTAGTTGAGTTGGTTGTCATACCAAAACCTAAAGATATTTATTATATCCCCTGGCAGGTCAGTTTCATTCTGTAACTTACTCCACAACCTGTCATATGACACAAGATCAAAAGCTTTGGACAGGTCGAGAAAGCAAGCATAGACAGGAGTACTTTTCGAAGTATAGTACTGGACAGTGTGCTTAAGGCAAAGGATAGCAGCTTCGGTGGACAATCCTGGTCGAAACCCAAATTGAGCATCATGTAATTTCAAGTGCTTCCTTAGATGCTTGTCAAGCAGACTGTCCAGCACTTTACCTACTATTTTGGCCAAGGATATCGGTCTATAGTTATTAATACTCGAGACATCACCCGTCCCGCTCTTCACAATGGGGACAACAACCGTTTTCATTAGATCTTGAGGCAAATGCGAATGTCCTATACACAATGTGAAGAATAAGGCGAGAACTCTAGGTAAGTGTACACTTCCATACTTCAAATGCTCTACGCTGAGAAAATCATGTCCCGGAGACTTGCCGCGCGTCATTCCCTTGATGACAGTCGCTACCTCCTTGGCCGTGAATCGGACAAGCTGTGGTTGCTGTGTTTTATTAAGATCCAGGGACTGACTCGCCGCAGGCCCCAGGGGCGACCTAACTGTAAAATGTGACCGAAATAATTCCGCTATTTGGAAGGGTTCAGTCACACCCTCCACACTGACAGGCCGGCTAGGCTTAATATTAGACTTTTTTGTCTCTTTCCAGAAATCTGTAAACTTTTTATTGTAATGGTGGGATGCTAATATATCCATACGTATTTGTTCCTTATTATTTTGACACCATTTAAGTTTAACTTTAAAATCTCTTTTAGTCTCTTGCATCCTATTGTAGATGTGGCCTACTTTAGGCTTACCACAGTTAACCCATTCCAAAAACCTAAGCCGAGCCTCCCCATGACAAGCACTGACATGCTTATTCCAGCCTGTAACATGTTTTTTTTTCTTATTACTATGGTAAGTTTTATCACAATTGCTATGTATTGCAGCTAAATTCAAGATATTAACAATATTTGAGTACATTTTATCTAAACTGAGTTTATGGTCTACATTATTACATAAATGGTCACTACACTCATTAAATTCTGAGGGAAAATTAATGTCGCGCAGGTGTTCAAAGCAAAACTTAGTATACAGATCAATTTCATTGAAGTCCCTTTCACCCCATACAACTTTACTTTTTTGGTTAGGTATTGCACTAGTTTTTGGTCTAAGAATGTTTAAGTCACAAAAAACTTCGAGTGGAAAGTGATCCGACCAAGACACTTCGTAGTTGACACGAATGTTCACCACCGAGCTTCGAGCCGCTTGGGATACCAAGCAGTGGTCTACCCAGCTTCTGGACCCGTCTATGTCACTCACGTACGTATACGTGTCCGAATCTACTCCAAAAAGTTCCCAGTCCAGGCATTGGTAATCCTGTTCCACGCAAAAATTTTGTAATTCCTTACCAAATCGTTTTTGCACACTAGCATTAAAATCGCCTAAAATAATGACCGAATCTACACCACATTCATCCACTATTGCTTGTAATTCACCCAGACACTCCGTAAATTCTGATAAGGTGTCCTGTGAGTGATTGTCATCTGTGGGCATATATACCGAAAATATTAGAAGAGAACGATCCATTGTTTGTATCTTTATAGCTGTTATTCGATTGCTATAACAGCCGATAGTGGAAACGTTACCAAAAACGCTTTTACGCCAAAGTATAGCTACGCCACCGTACGGACGCCCACGCAGTACTCCCTCTGACGTATCAACAGCTGATTTCCCCGTAAAGGCAAAGTCAGAGCTAATCGAGCCTAAATACGGAATATCGTGTGGAAGAAGCCACGTCTCCTGCAAACAAACAACATCAGCTGTCCGACATAACATTCTAACGATGTCAACAGATCTAGAGACTGATTTGCAGTTATAACTACAAAATTTTGCATCATACGGTCTATTGTTCTTAGTCATAATTAGCACACTTTTTCATTTCTATCCAATTCTTTCTCCTCATATCTTTTGATATAAACAAAACGCCGGAATGACACACCTTCGGGCCAAAAATCTTCGTCTAAAAACAACGGTAGTTTCGGCTGTGGTACAAAAACTTTATACGAATTATATCCTCGCTCATATTTGGCATTAATTTTTTTCAATGTTACATTACATTGCGTTTTTTGGGCAATATAATGGACAATGTCTTCTTCTGTGGTCTGTTTGGCTACGTAGTTTATGAAAAGAGGTATTTTCGTGTCCGCAGCCTTAAAATTTCCGTCACCGGCCCCCTTTCCTTTAATACTCAAAAACCTATTTTTATTTTTCTTTCTTTTAACTTCAATCCATTCCTCTGCCTCTTTTTCAATAATTTGCTTCTCACTATGTTCACCTTGTAATTTTACCTCACTCGACGCCTTTGACTTGGACCACACACGATCGCACAATGGCACAGGTGGATGACAAGTACCAACGTTACAGAGCGGTGGCCGCGCATTGCGATACATTAACTGCGAGTCATAGATACCTGTCTCCTTAGGCGCTTGCTGTTGTGCGAAAGAGATGCTTGTAGGTGCTCCGCGTTCCGGTGATAGCGACCGCGACTCGCTCGAGGGTCTACTTAAGTTGGTTGGGCTGTTGTTGTTGTGAGCATCAGCTGATTTCTGTGAGATATGCGGTAAATCAATAGGACCGCTATTTAAAAAATAACTGTCATTTGCACCGGCACCTCTTTTTCGGTTTACACGGTCAAATTCAAAGGTATTATTAATAATAGATGACTGTTGCAGATTAATAAGGTCTTTTCTCACCACATTTAGTTGAGTTTCAGTTACAAATGACCTCTTTATGGTTAGTATTTCGTCTTGAAGAACCACAATATCTTTTAATAACTTAGTCACATCTATGTGGTCGAAAGTTAAGGGAGGTAGTTTCTCCAGATCTTTAGCAACAAAACTGGGAACTAGTTCTGGGTCCGTTACCTTAAGTGCTGCGATTACATCAAAAAGATCTCGCTTGGTCTTGCCTTGTCCTTTTCTAGTAATTTTAGATACCTCCTTGGGGATGGAATCGAATAATAGACTCTTTGCAGCCTCGATGTCTTCCTTAGAAAAGCACGACGTACATAAGCGCACCAAATCCTCTTCGTTCATAATTTGTATCTTATTTTGCATGAACGCCAATAATTCACATATCACTATATTACAGTTTTGACACTTTACAACTTTGGAACCCATTTTTAAGACTCGTGAGTCACACACACGTTCGATCGTTCTCACGGTCGACCGGAAACTGAATTTCAAAAATCACTGAATTTTTCTAAGTTGACGATACTCGTAACTTTTCTAAGTTGAAGATACCACTTAATTTTTTCTAAGGCTTATGTCTCTTTTTTTTCACTAAGTCCAAACACTTGCGTAGCAAAACACTTCCACAAATTTATAATGCCCAAAAATTTCACTTGACACTTATTATCCGGCTCTGATGGACCACTTTGTACTGGGCAATACAAATGAGACACCAATTCACTACTAACACTTTT
>NW_020654315.1:4327-11762 GCF_003589595.1 Hyposmocoma kahamanoa
AAAACAAACTTAAAGCTAAGTAGCGGGCCTGAGGGCGCCCAAGTGGGCACGGACCTCGGCTCAGGGCGCTACTGGAGACTTCCGCCAGAAGGGCGTGCTGTTGGAGAGAATCTACCAGTGCACGTGCTAAAATGAGGGGCTCTACGACCTCGCCGACGAGGACGGTTGGTGCGTGCGGGACGGGACTGACTAGAAATCTGGTTGGCCTTCAAAATGGCGAGAGTGATAGGGTCGTCAGGGTCGTTGAGGACTTCCCTTGGCCGACGGGTCCTACGTACGCGGTGGGGTTGTTCCCTGAGGGGGTCGTAAGAGGATGCAGCCACCACGAGGGGGTTGGGGTGGTGAGGAGCAGAATCGAAGTATTTCCTCGACGCCTGTTTCATGAATTGGGCTATTGTGGGGAGCCGTAAATCTATATGGACTCAAAACTTAACAAAATATTTTATGCTTATATAGTCGGATCGTGAACATTTCGCTAGCGCGTTTCAGTCTCCAACTAATGCCATCTAGCGGTGACGGAATGGAACTAAACTCCCCGAACAGAGAGACGGTTACAAACATTTTAGTTAGAAACGAAAAATTGAATCTTGTGGATACAGTTGTATTTCTAGGTATAACGTTAGATGCTAAATTGCAATGTGGTCCCCATATAAGTAAGTTATCAAAACGGCTCGGCTCTGCAGTGTACGCGATTAAAGAAATAAGGAAACTTTCAGACGTCAAAACCGCTAGATTGGTTTACTTTAGCTACTTTCACAGTCTAATGACATACGGCATTTTGCTTTGGGGTAATGCCGCCGAAATCAATAGAATCTTTGTCCTGCAGAAACGTGCAGTTAGGGTAATTTACAATCTGGGCCCCAAAGTATCTTTGAGAGATAAGTTTAATGAAATTAACATTCTTACACTAGCCTTACAGTTCATTTATGAAAATGTAATTTATGTTAAAAGGAATAGTAATTTCTTTATAAAAAATAGTGACAGACATAACATTAATACGAGGAATATAAAAAACTAGCTTTTCTTGATAGTCGTCTTCACAAAGTCAAAAAATCATTTAAGGGGCAATGTATACGCTTCTATAAAAAGATTCCGGTTGATATATCCGGTCATTCCGCGCTCGAACGTTATTGTGAGAATACGTGTGTATTGTACTGAGAGTGAAAATTTATATCTACCCGCACCATGATTACGTGCAATGTTTGTAATAAAAATATTACCAAAAAATCGCCAGCAATTACATGCTGTCAGTGTGAGACAGTGGTGCACGAAAGAGTTGAGTGCAGCGGCCTCAACAATAAACAACGCACCGCTCTACGGGCAGCAGAGTCCCTCGAGTGGGTGTGTAATGGATGCCAGATGTCTTCCACTAGGAGGACCTCGTTCCTGACGATTGATGAAAACGACGATGAGGACGCCCCGGAGGAGAGAACTGGAAAACCTGACATCGACATGACGAAGCTCCTTGCTAACATCACAAAGGAGGTAAACAAAATCGTTATGCGCGAGCTCGCAGCGGTCATGAAGTCGGTAGAACATGCTAGTGATAAAATTGATGAATACGAGGAAACGATGAAAAATAGCACAAAAAGACTAACCGAACTTGAAAGAAAACAAACGGCACTGAAAAACCAAAATACTCACCTGGAGTTGAAAGTTGCAGCACTCGAGCAGCGCCTGGAGTCACTGGACCAGGCAGCACTAATGGATCATATCGAGATAGTCGGTATCCCATATCAGGAAAATGAAGACATAACGAAGATTGTCCATAAAGTGGGGTCAGTATTGCAGGTAGGAGATATCCAAGTACGCTCAGCTCGCCGCGTACCTACCCGCAAGAGAAAGGCGGCTACTATTCTTGTACAGCTAAATAATGAACACTTAAAGCCACTTTGGATTGATGCTGGACGTCGAGCAGAGATAAAATCCTCTAGTGTACTACCGATTGTAACAGGAGAAGCTACTTCTGAGAAAATCATAGTAAGGGAAGCACTTACTGGTCGTACTAAATACCTCCTATCGAAAGCCAAGATTGACCTTAGGGATACACAGAAATTCAAATTTGTATGGTGCAAGTTCGGAAAGGTACTGGCTAGGAAAGATAAAAAATCGAAAATCTATTGGATTAAGAGCGATGACGACATTATATCACTCATTAACTAATAGTCATAAAGTTTTCTACATTTTTTTTATTTTTTACTCTATAATTGTTTAAATAAATTTTTCGTTTGTTTTCATTTAGATGGACGATCTTTCGACTAATATCTCTGAATTACAAAATTGTACTGATATTAACAACTTTTTAAAACACTTGCCGCGACATAAATCTATCAAGAATATAACTTGTATATATATTAATATAAATTCACTTCCAAAATATTTCGGTAAATTAGAGCATATAATTTACTCTTGCATGACAGTATTAGATATAATTATAATATCAGAAGCCAATGTATCTCATACTATAAGTCATTTGTTTAACTTACAGGGTTATGTAATGCACACTGAACTCAGAAAAAATAGAAAAGGCGGTGGCATTATAGTCTATGTTCATAAAAAACACAATTTTAAACGATTAACTATATCAACTTTTCATTTCGAATGCCTAATAGGTCATCTAGAAACTTATTCACAATACAAATTAGCGTTGTGTGCAATTTATAGGCCGCCAAGTAGTAATAAACACTCATTTTTGAAAGAATTGGAACGTACACTATCTTTTTCAAAGGGGTGTGACTTAATTGTAATAGGTGATATGAACATAAACCTCAAAGGGAGCGAGTTTGTAATGAAGGCATACATGGACACAATGTGCGGACACGGTCTTGGAAACGGGATAACAAATTAGTAAAATTTGTTATCCCGTTTACAAGACCGTGTCCGGTGGATATAGAATGCAGAAACAATAGAATTACAAAATCCTATATTGATCACATATTTGTAAGGTCCCGATTACAAGATGTGCGCTGCGGTGCGCTCTGCACTAAACTGGCCGACCACCGTATGACTGCTGTAGCGATAATAGGCGTACCCCAAGTACAGGTTGCTCCAATTTTCACACATAAAATTAACTCTGAAATTATGAAACATGAACTTCAGAGTATAGAGTGGCAGGGTCATAATAAATTGAATTGCCCTGATGATATATATAATTTAATAACTACTAACCTGTCTGCCTGTTATAAAAAAGCTACGTATATGCAAAGAGTATCTACATAACAACCCTGGGTCTTTGGTAGAGTAGCTAGGGAATGTAAGAAGAGAGATTTATTGTATGAAGAATGGCTAAACGATACAAAGAATATGGTAAAAAGATTAGAGTATAATAAACAAAGAAATAAAACAAATAAAATAGTAGAACAGAAAAGAAATAATTATTTTAAGAGTAATATAAATAGTAATAAGGGCGACATAAAAAGGTTGTGGCAAATATTAAATCAAATTTCAGGTAAACTTTCTACGTCAATTAATGACATAATACTGAAAACTTTTCAAAATATAGACGAAAAAACTATTGCCAATCAATTTGCATTTAGCTTTAAGAATAATGTACAAAATATTATACCTAATTGTAATGTAAACTTGCTTAATGAAGATATATACAGAAAACCTATAGACAGATCAATGCTCTGTAGGAATCCTACTGCCGCACAAATATACAAAATTATTAGAAATGTTAATAACAAAAAAGCTTCAGGTATTGATGGCATCCGAGCTATTGATATAAAGCTTATTGCGGAGAAGATTTCTGAAGTAATAGCCCACCTCATAGATAGAAGCTTGCACACTGGTAGATATCCTAACCAACTTAAAACAGGGCTAGTACGACCGATATTCAAAGGCGGCGACTCTAAAAACTGCTCGAATTATAGGCCAATTACTATGCTCCCAATAGTAGATAAAATAATTGAAAAATACATTAGTAACCAAATATTTAACTTTTACCGACAACATAATGTTCTGTCTCAAAATCAATTTGGCTTCCAAGCCAAAAAAAGCACAACATTATTATTATCTAGATTTACAGATGAAGTTAATACACACCTTGATGGTAAAAAACACGTCCTCATAGTGTTGATCGACTACAGTAAGGCTTTTGACACTTTGCGACACGATGTTTTAGTGAGGAAATTAAACGATACGGGAATAAGAGGGTTGCCCCTATTGTGGTGTAAAAATTATTTGCAAAATAGGTCTTATTACGTAAAAATAGGAGGTGCTCTTAGTGATGAGGTTAAGGTAACTGAGGGTACGGCGCAGGGCTCTGTGTTGGGGCCTTTGCATTATCTATCATACGTCAATGACATGAACAATTGTATTAAAAAATGTAGTATCTATCAATTCGCCGATGATACTTGCATAATTTCTGCTGACAAAGACCTGAAAACAGCTGAACGGCAGCTTCAACATGACTTTGATCTAGTAAGCAAATGGTCCCATGATGCTGGACTTGTTCTAAATAACGAAAAAACGAAACTGTTACATATACACTCGTGCTACAATAAAACGGTAAGTTCTGTTTCGATCACATGACATAGTCACCAATGCTTGCACGCAAAATCGACTGACGTACAATGCAAGTGCGTGCAGCTACAGCAGGTAACAGAACTAAAATATCTGGGTGTCATAATTGATAATAATTTTAACTGGGGTCCTCACATTGATTGGGTTTGCAACAGATTACGAGCTATATTGGCAAAATTTTACATCATACGTAATAGAATACCTTTTAATATTAGAATCACAATGTATACAGCACTGGCTGAAAGTATAATATCATATGGATTAACGTCCTATGGCCGTACATTATCTTCTCACTTAGAGCAAATATATAGACTACAACTGAGACTATTGAAAATGATACTACCCTACAATGTTAAAAATAAAATAACCAATGAAAACGAAATATTTGACTATTGTAAAATTATCCCTATTCATGAAAAATTTAGACTCCAAATTTTAAAAGAACAATACTTTCGATCTGAAATTCTACATCCAATATCTCACAATATAATTACAAGACAAATAACCAAAACAATATTGCAAAAGCCTAAATTTAACAACTACTATGGTAAACGAACATCTGAATATATTGTACCACAACAAATTAATCAATTACCTAAAGAAATTCGTGATCAAATCAATACTAAAAATATCAAAATCATACTCAAAAGATATTTTTCAACACACACAGATACATAATGTTCAAACACTAATTTTTGTCATAAAATTTTACTCCATAATTGACGTCTATTTACATATAGTAATAATACATATTATTTATAAATACTACATATACTATAAAATATATACATTTAAAATTAAATTTATTCTTTACTTAATGTGCTAACATTCGTTTTTGGGGCATCCTGTACACTTGTTAACAGACCGGTTTCCGGACGGGTCGCTCAGTGTCTAGTCGAATAACAAAAATACTTTGCCATCTTCACTGTTGTACAAATGTATGCCTCCAAATAAAGATAAAAACAATGTTTACCTACTTATAAGATTTTTTTTTTTAAATATTTTGTATTGGTTTGTTCGTAGCAAGGAATGAATGGCATCGAGACAAACCCAAGTAGGGTTTAACGGTGTTTTACATTATTTATGTATACTTTTTTCTCAAAACAATAAAATAAATAAAAAAAAAATACAAAATTTGCCTTTCACGAGGTTAAAAACTATAGTAAAACAAAAACTTTATACCAAAGGTTATTATACAACTTCTGCGTACTTGGATGACAAAAATCCGTGGTAGTAACCCGTTTAGCCCATGGAGGTAGTCTCGATCTCTGATGTTTGAAATAAAAAAAAAATATTGTAACGTTATTTACAAAGAGCAACCCCTAGAGTGTCTTGCTCATTCTTCTCAGGAGAATCTGCCTTACGAATGAGCGGTAGAGTTTAACCATTGTGACGATTTCAAGTATAATAATGATTACCTATGAAATAAAGATTATTTTGAATTTGAATTTGAATTTGAATTTAAATTTGAATTTGAAAAGGGCTCAAGACCTATTGGTCCAGGCCATGGCGGAGTGGGGGGTTGCGGTGGCGGTTGTGGCGGAGCCATACTTTGTTCCCCCACGGGGAAACTGGGCGGGGGATCGGGAGGAGACGGTGGCCATAGTGGCGTCGACTGCCGGGAATTCCCCCCATCTAGTGGTGAAGGAGCGCGGGTCAGGGTTCGTGACAGCGAGGTGGGGAGAAATCACCCTAATTGGGGGGTACTTCTCTCCAAATCGCTCCCTGGCCAAATTTCAGGCGTTCCTGGAGACCCTAGAGAGGGCGGTGAGGAAGGCAGCTCCGGCGCCGGTGTTGGTGATGGGGGACCTCAACGCCAAGAGCGCTGCGTGGGGTTCCCCGGTCAGCAATGCCAGGGAGCCAGAGTTGGAGAATTGGGCGGCAGTCACGACGTCACGTTTGCGACCCCCTCACGAGCGGCGCGAGTATCCGGTTGGCAGGTCCTGGAGGACGAGGAGACTCTCTCCGATCATAAATACATACGGATCAGGGTTTCCCATACGCCGCCCACGACGGCCTCCAACACGGCCCCCGGGGGGTCTTTCCCAAGTGGGCACTCACCCGCCTGGACTATGAGCTTGCAGAGGAAGCAGCCATAGTCCAGGCGTGGTGCCCCCTCACCGGCCACCGTCGACGTGGAGCGGAGGGCAGTTAAGTTCAGGGCAGACTTGACCGCCGTCTGCGAGCGGGCCATGCCCAGGGTCAGAGAGACCCCGGGCAAAAAGAGTGTGTACTGGTGGTCCGCGGAGATTGGGAACCTCCGCACCACCAGTACCACGGCCCGGCGGCCGGGCGGCTGACTCCTCCTCGGGGTTCAGGCCCCTCGTCCTGCTGGACGAGGTGGCGAAGCTTCTATAGCGAATCATCGCCTCCAGGATCAACGAACACCTAAAAGGGACAGGCACCGATGTGCCGCAGCGGCAGTACGGGTTCAGGACTGGACTCTCCATCCTGGACGCCCTAGAGTCGCTGCGACACATCGTGGAGGAAGGTAACGGCGAGGGGGAAGGCGTGGTGGCTGTGTCGTTGGACATAGCCAACGCCTTCGGCACTCTCCCCTTCGCCGTTATCAGGAAGGCGCTGAGGTACCATAATATCCCCAGGTACCTCAGCCGTCTAGTGGAGCATTACCTGGAGGACAGGATGGTGCTTTACCAGACGAGGGAAGGGACGCGCACCGAACGCCCAATGAGGTGCGGAGTACCCCAGGGGTCCGTATTAGGACCACTACTGTGGAACCTGGGGTACGATTGGATGCTGAGGGGCACGCTCCTCCCCCGGACGGCGGTCATCGCGTACGCCGATGACACGCTGGTGGCCGCGAGGCGGCCAGTAGAGCCTCAGTAGCGGCGGATATGGTGGTCCGCCGAATGCAACTGCTGGGGCTCTTCGGGCCGCCTCCTGGATGGTG
>NW_020654316.1:0-3610 GCF_003589595.1 Hyposmocoma kahamanoa
GATGTATTTTAAGAAAATATTTTCTTAGACAAAAAAAAAGTTATTTTGCTAATAAGAGTAATATTCTAAATTCGAGAATACATTTTTTATGGCAACATTTTGCTTTGTCATTTTCAATCATGTCGTGACATGTTGAAAACGCGCGCGCTCCGTCTCCGTGGCCGTGGTATCTGCGATTGAAGAAGCCATCCATAAATCAATAGCCAATTATTTAAAATGTGAAGCAAAGTGAACTATACTTACTTAGTTTTACTTGAAATCTTAAAAAGGTAAGGCAAGGAGAATAAAATCTTAAAAAGGAACTGATTTTTCTATTTGTTGTTTGTGGAAACAGTAATGGATTCGTTGAAAGAACTTTTGGAATCGTGGAATATACCACAAGTTGTAGTGACCAATTTTATTGGTGAGTGATTTGATGTTATTATGAATTAATTGTGTAAGTATTACATTTTTATGCGCATGATGATATTTTGTACGTAACGTTGAATGTAAGCGTAAAATGGAGGGATCTTAGACGAACTTTTCCTAGAAATAGGTATACAGTATACTTAAACATGGGATTATTTAATTTATGAGTTTTTATGTAAATAATCTCTGTTTAGAATCCCGATTTAATGTCGTCATTGTTTATTAAAAATAATGTATCTACCTTTGAAATGCGTGACTTCGACAATTAGCATTTTACAATAGAAACTAACTTTTAACTGCCTCTGTGGCGGTTACCTTGCCGGACTGCCACGCAGAGGTCCCAGGTTCGATTCCTGGGCCGGGAGAAATATTTATACGGCCTAGTTTGGGTGCAGTTTGTGGTTGTCTATGTGTGTGTTCATGGCACCCGCGACACAGGGTTTCCCTAGTGCGGGGTATATTCAGTGTATGTGTTATTGAGTGTGTGTGTTATTAAACTAGAAGTAAAATACATAAAAAGATATTTGATTTAATTTGACTTTATTTACAAACTTGACTACTTTTGCAGAGAATGGTATAACGATTGAACATTTCCCCAAATTAAAACTAGACAATTTGAAAGAATTATGCCCACATATGGGGACTAGACTATCTTTAGAGGAAAAGATAGGGGAGCTTATTACTGCACAGGTGAGGGACCTGTATGTTTAAGTTAAAAAATTTAGTTGAAAGTGCTTTCATACTGACTATCTTAACATAGCTTGACTATAAAATACACAAAATAGTCTATTTTTTTAACTTTACAGGCAACGACAGATGCAGTATCTGAATCAACTGATGATCAAGTCATTATTACTCCCACCTCCAGTAAATTTGAGACAAGCACCAGTGATGCCGGTTTATTAGTTTCATTAGATGAACTACAAGTGGTCGACGTCTTGGAAACAACCAAAAGTGTATCTAGAAAAACATTTCCACATTTTGATTTGGAGACACTACTGCATACGTCAGCAGGTGGCAATAGTATTTTAAAATACTATGAAACATATGGTTTTCTCAATAATACCAAGAGAAACCAGTTGACCGATATAATTATAAAACATATATACACATACATTGTCAATTAGTAAGTATATACTGTATATATTAGTAAGTATATACTGTGTTCTGATTACTTTTACACTTCCCAATAATACATCACTCAAATTTTTTTAGCCGGATAACCTATGAAGAATATAATATTATATCTGCGAAAATAATATCACTGTTTCCAAAGGAGTCAATAGGCACTTATTTTACCAAACCTATAAAAAAAAATAATTCATTTAATGGACGTTCTACAGTAGCACGAGGAAAATTGGTAGACAAAGTCCGTAACCTTCTGTATAAATATGGAGACCACACACACAAGCGACAATCTGGCACTCTAGAAAATGCTCCACCGTTTAAAAGACAGTATATTCAAGGTTTGCAAGGTAATTTTTTTTTTAAATGGGCTTGCAATTAAACCCACTGACTTTCACTGGGTTAAAGCAATTTATGAACCTATTTAGGTATTTGAGAGTAGGTATTCTAAGTCGCATCATTCTGGGTATTTAATACAGGTAAATGTAACTCTAAATCCTCTGTAAGTGGGCCCCATTTACAGTGGTCCAAAAATTTTTCTACATATAGGAGTAACAACCCATTTAAAATAAACATTAGTTTACCAAAAATCAATAGCTTAAGTTATGATTTTTTTATGTACTTTCTTGAAAATTTTCTACTCTAGTCAAAAGTTTAAAACTAGTCTATTTTGAAAATTATTCCACTAAATTAATTGAAATTTGGTATTAAAGTAGTAGTAACCATGTAGCTAGCATGCAATGAACCATTTTTGTGTTTGTTCTTAGATTGCTCCGTTATTTTTTAGTCAATTCATGTTCATGAGTTTCTACAATTTTAACTCTCTAATGGTCATAATGTACACAAAAAGAAAATGTTTAAAAACATATGTATAGAGAACTTCTGATAAATAGATAGGTTTGAGAATAATTTCATGTAAATCTGAGCTGAACCAATGTTTTCTTTTGAGAAATTAAGTTAAAATTGTTTGAATAACGATTATGATACTGGTGGTGGTTTTAATGACTAGAGTAGAAAATATTGAAAAGGTATGGATGGCAACGTATCAAGTTTCACATTGATGTATCTTGTTCCGTTGCACTGGAGGCGATTTTCAAATAAAAATGTGTGGTCTGATGTGCTATTGAATGTACATAAATAATCATGACTTCTAAACTATTGAATTTTGCTGAACTAATGTTTATTTTCAATAGGTTGTTTTGTTACTATGTCCTCTATCTAAAAAAAATCTATAATATTATTATTATTAGATAGGAACAGGTACTTACGTGGGAAAGGCATTTGTCAGCTGATTGAAATGCAGGTAAATAATGAAAGTCTTACAAAACATTTCAATAAGGATAAAATGAAACACTAACATGATTTTTTTTAGATTTACATTTAAGAGATATACTGTTTCTCAACAATAACACCGAACCATGGGGTGAAGTAATACAAAAAATGGAAAGATACATTTAAAGTTCGAAAAGAAAGTGAACACAAGAGCGTTCATGAGTTTCTACAAGACTGGAAAATATTATCAGACCAAAGAAGTGACATATTGGTATGTAATCTGTTTTCATATGTTTTACGTTTTATTTCTGAGCTATCCATCTTGACGCAGACCAATCATTTTGACAACTATGATATTTGTTTTCAGATAAACATTGACTTCGACTTGTTGTATCCAGAAAAAGGGCTGAATTTTTATTTAAATTGGAAAATATTTTTCGAAAAAATTATTGCTTTTAAACCGAACAGAGACGAAAGGATCTTGAACCTTATTGAGTCACTGAAAAATTTAGATAATGATTGTAAGTGTCCGTTTTTAATTTTATAAAGCTTGAGATAGAATTAGTAAAATAAATAATAATAATAATAATAATAATAAGAAAATGTTTATTTCAGTAATGCAATTAACTTTACATTAACAGTGGATGGTACCTTCTATTAAGCTTGTCAAGCGTCAGTGTCAGGAGGTACCGCTCTTCCATAGCTATAAATTCACATTTAACATTTTTAACTTAGTCTGTCTGTCCGTCGGTCCGTCGGTCCGTCGGTCCGTCGGTCCGTCGGTCCGTCTGTCCGTCGGTCCGTC
>NW_020654316.1:3620-10503 GCF_003589595.1 Hyposmocoma kahamanoa
GTCCGTCGGTCCGTCGGTCCGTCGGTCCGTCTGTCCGTCGGTCCGTCTGTCCGTCCGTCCGTCTGTCTGTCTGTCTGTCCGTCCGTCCGTCCGTCCGTCCGTCCGTCCATCCGTCCGTCCGTCCGTGTGTCAGTGTGTGCGTGTGTGTCCGTGCGTGCGTGCGTGCGTTCGTCCGTCCGTCCGTCCGATCGATTGGATCGATTGGGCCGATCGATTGAATTGTCTGTTTGCAAATGTTGTATTTACTTGAGGTACTTTTACCACAATGTCTTTCCTTCTTCTCTTCGAAATATTTAGATCTAGTTTAGAGGCCTTCGTTGTCTGATTACAGTTTGAGTGGTATACAGTTTCGCTACAGTGGCTAAATTTGATAGATAAAATTGTATAATATTATTTTCAATTGTTACAGTAACACTTCCTGCTGAGCTTAAAATACTCGCACATCTGGTGCCTCCAAAGGGAAGAATTTCAAAAAAAATTAAGTTCACTACTCAGGAAGCAATTGACTCCTTATATATTTGTGTGCCGGTATGTTTTTTTTAATAGCCCCGCCCTAGGGAAACCCTGTGTCGCGGGTGCCATGGATATACACATAAACCATCACAAATTACACTCAAACTCACGAGAGAAATAAATTTAGGCCATACAAATATTTCTCCGAGCCCGGGAATCGAACCTGGGACCTCTGCGTTGGCAGTTCGGCATGGTAACCTTTCGGCCACGGAGGAATTTATAATGTCGACTCATCCGAAGTCCGATATGATTATATAACGAAAAGAGAATAAGTACGTTACGAGAATAATTTCGTTATTCAAACTAAGGCCTGTGTAAAGGCGTTTTGACAATTTATATATCTTATTTCGTTTCGAAAATACAAAATCCAACAGTCGATCTGACATTTACAGCGAAGAAGAACAAACGAAATGTACTATGTCCTGAGAACAAGTAGTCTTGCACATATAGATCTTTGTTCTACGGATGAGTAGGTATATATATATATATAAAACTGTCTCCTGTATATAATATATGTATGTATTTTTTGTTTTCAATATTTATGCCTCATATGCCTCATTTATAATATTACTTTGTGGTAAAGATTGGCTCACAAATCTGTTGTGGCTACTTATTATGTTTCATTCATTATGTACTCTTAATACTATCTTAATTTCTAGAATGCTGGCGATATAGACCAAGTAATCAAAGAACAAAAACAAAAGGCGACAAGCAAGAAATTGTCTGTTCAACCCTATGTTATACTCCAGGGATCTTTGCTAGAGTGTGGTTCACCGTTACTAATAGTAGATGATGTAAGATATCAATTTTTAACCATAACAAAAGCTTTTGATACTCTTTTTAAACTTTACCATACCTTCAACGTTAGATATCCCAGAGCAGGCGACCATTTATATTTGATCATACAAAGATGTGTATATAATATAGAAACTAAGTACGATAACGTCGTACCGTATATAATTGACGTTTTGAATATGTGATTTAGCTAAACACCACTTTCAAGGTTTCATAAACTCAATCAGAGCAGGGCCCACTCCCAATTGAGTTGTTAATGCTATTCTTTGAAAAAAAAAACAGTTTATACACAGACTTTCAATTAGAAAGAATTTTCTTACCACTTCAGTTACGACAATTTATGCAACAATAATTGCTACAAGTGATATTTACAATATTGTTAACCTGATCAATCTCCGACTAAAACTCTCTGTGTTTCGCTTATTGTCAAAATGGATTTGAACTGTAATTACTGTCACAAAATACTTCATGATTTTAAGCAATACATTTTTCATTTAGAAACTATCCATAAAATAGGTAACTATTTTGTCTGCCCTTTTGAGAGTTGTAAAAGAACATATGATAAAAAAAATCGTTTTAAAAATCATTTAACAACGTGTTACAATTCAAATCGCAATAGGAATAGTACTTCTTGTGACAATAGTATTAATATCAGTAACTCCATCCTGTCCGAACAAAGTTCATTTCCAAGTACCAATGATACACACCAATCTTTTGACACATCACCGTCGAATGATAAAGACACTGGAAATGAATCTTTTATAAAATCTGTAAAATCATACTTAAATATATTTGTATGCAATTTATATGGGTTTGTTAGTTTACCAAGATCTTTAATACAAACTTTGATAGAATTAGTTCAAACCTTAATCCACAACATCACTTCAAATATACACGAAACAGTTAATAACGAACATATAGATGCCACTAAAAGAAACATTATTGTAATAGAAATGATATTAGCATTACCAGACATATTTAAAGACTACGATACAGAATATAAGCGCTTGAAAAATTTAGTTGACAATGAGTATTATGTAGCCCCTGTAGAAGTAAAGATCGGAACTGTCAAAGATCGACGTAGTGAAAATAATGATGTAACAATGATGCTGAAAACTTTATATGACACCACTTAGACAAACATTAAGCAATTTTTTAAACTTACCTGGAGTACTTTCTCACATTCTTAATTATCAACAGATGCTTTTGGACGAGAGTAATGTAAGTAACGGTGATGTGATTCGAAATGTGATTCAAGGATCGTTGTGGAAAGAACTTTCGGCTAATATAGACAAAGATAGTATCGTTATCCCTTTAATTTTGTATTTTGATGATTTTGAAAGTGGCAATGCCCTAGGAAGCCACGCTGGCGAATATAAGTTAGGTGCAGTTTATATTTCTATTGCAACTATTCCGCCAGAACAATCAAGTAGGTTAGAAAATATTTTTGTGACTCAAGTATTTTATTCAAAGGACAGAGTATTTTTTGGCAATGGGGCAATTTTTAACAAATTAATTGAAGAACTTAAGTTTTTAGAAGAAGTTGGCGTTGGTGTTTTATTGTCCAAAAATATCATTACAGTAAAATTTGTATTAATAACTTTATCTGGAGATAACTTAGGACTCCACGGCATATTAGGACTTTTCGAAAGCTTTATGGCTACATATTTCTGCAGGTTTTGTTTGACTACCAAAACTGAATCTGAAACCCAATCGTGTGAATTAAATAATCTACGAATGCCTTCTGAATACAATCAACATGTTGAAAATCGTATAGGAATTAAAGAAATATGTGTTTGGAATAATTTGAAATATTTTCATATTTACAATAATGTTACATGCGATGTGATACATGATCTTACGGAAGGGGTACTAAGGTATGGAATGGCCCTTGTAATTAGAAGTCTAATAGATAAAGGATATTTCTCACTAGATCATCTGAATTCTAGGATAAAGTACTTTAAGTACAATACTAATGAGAAAAACACACCACCACCAATCAATAATCAACACTTATTAAACAAAAGTTTAACTATATCTGCTTCTGAAATGTTATGCCTTACAAGAAATTTTGCTTTTGTGGTTGGAGATTTAGTTGAAAATAACGACCCCGTTTGGAACTATTATTTAATATTATTGGAAATAACAAATGTTCTCACTTCACATTCGTTTACTTCAGACCTAATAGATTACTTAAAAAGTATTATTGAAGAACATCACCAGCAATACCTTAATTTATTTCAAAGTAAATTAAAACCCAAACATCATTTCCTTATTCATTACCCTACAATTATAAAAAAAATTGGGCCGCCTATACTTATAAGTGCTTTTAAATACGAAGCGAAACACAGAGTTAAAAAAGGTTTGTCAGTCAATAACATCACGAAAAGATCTTCCTCAATCTGTTATGAAACGTTGTCAACTAAAACAAAGTTTTCGATATGCAACTGAGAAAGGTTTGACGGAAAATCTTTTGTATGGTAAATATGAATTTGATGAAGGCCACTGTGGTGCAGACAATTGCATTTATGTTGATTGGTGTGAATTAAACGGAATTAGGTATACCGTAAATAATGTTTTGCTACAAGATATAATTGAGGATATTCCCAAATATTATATTGTTAACAAAATAATGATTAATCATTGTACTAATGACATATTATTTAAATGTTTTTTTTTAGATATTGTTCATTATAATGCTCATTTCAGAGCATATAAAGTAATACAAACAACACGTAGTCGTACTATTGCGTATGTAGACTTGTACACAAATTTAATTTCTGTACTGTATAAAGTAAAATTGGATTCCTATGTTAAAGTTGATTTTTGATGTATATTATATTGTACTGTGATGTCGACAAAACGAGTACGTGCAAATCCAAAGCTATTTCAGTGTTATGAGTAGGTACAGTCGCTGTATGAAGATTTATTATTTTGATTTCGGCTGTTTTAGTGTGATTGTTTAAATTATTCAGAAGGGTTGTTGCAGTGCAAATTTATATAAAATAAGTAAGTTACGTAAACAAGCCCTAAGGTTTATTGAATTATGGTTTGTCACACATATATGCATATATGTATGTAGGGACACGAATTTTATTTCTGTGAGTTTTAATTTAATTTTCTATGTTAAAGTTTTTCATGTCAATAATTCATTTTGTATTTCACTAATATTATGCCAGTATTGTATACGTGTACGAAAAATAAACGTTTTTTAATTTATTTCCTAAATAAGTATAATCTTTTTATTATTTAAGTCGTTTTGTGTCAAGTATTTTAAGCCTGCAATTTTATTTTGTTTAAATTTGTGAACAATTCTCAAAAAAATACAACCGTTTTCAAGAAGCAATAATTATAATTTGATAAAGTCAGAACGTCATAACAGCAACGCCAACGACTTCATTAAAATTAATTGTTGCGTTTTGAAGGCGGTTATATATTTTTTTAATTATTCACAAACTATGTCCTTAGGCTCAATTTATATAGCAGCGGAACGGAATGGAAACGAATTTTTGTAACGTTATTGTACATAGCATAATGAATTTTATGGTCAATTGTGTAACGTACATGCTCGAGAATGCTCGAGCATTCCGCGGAAGATTTTGGCTCGTATTTTGTTTTGTACCGTTACACAATCGACCATAATGTTCATTATGTTATGGTTAATATCGTTACAAAAATTCGCTTCCATTCCGTTCCGCCGCAATATAAATTGAGCCTTATTTTCAACAAACAAAATGACTTAAATCAAAAATACCCCACATTTTAACCCAAGACGGTAAAATCTTACATTAAGATTGTAATGGACTTATTAATAGCAGAAAGTTGCTTTGATATAACGGAACCAAAAGTCATAATTTAAGAAATTTGGTTTCAGAATGAAATCAAACTTCTCTTAAACATAGAAAACATAAATCTTCAGTTAAATAATTATCTCTCAATTTTCATTCTTTTTTTTTCAAGTCAAAATCAGAAATTTCTAATAACAAATAAATATTTTCTTGAATCTAGAGTAGCTTTATGACTTAAATAAATTAATTTGCTCTTGGATTAAATATTTCTGTCTTAGAACTAAAATACACTTTTGAGACGTTTTTTTACTATTATCAAGTAATTATTCTCTAGCGTCTATAGGGAGAGGATCGTTTTCTTGGATTTAATAAAATTGTCTTCGTACAAAGAAATTTGTCTAGTTTTAAGTAATCTGTTTTTACCGTGTAGTACCAGCCTATGGCCTAAATCCTCCTGAGACGAGGACGAGACCCGTCCCTGTAGTGGGACGTAAAAATGGGTTGATGATGATGCACCTTAATCTATTTCCAAACGGCGGATGTAGCATAGAATATTTACAAATGAGGAGTAACCTTAGGGGTGAAAGACCTTTGAACTGTCCTTTGTACGGACATGCCGAACTAAAATATCTATTTGCCATCTGTACCGTTGTTATGGGACCGCTCTAGCATTGTTCTATAGAACCCTGGATCTACGATTTTGCTGGTACTCCACAAGACCACAGTGTACATTTTCATTACTAGAAAGTTGGAAAACTGGAGACTACCCATAATTGAATTCATTTCAAGCTATATTGAGGAACAAACCGTTGCAAGTTATTTGTAGAATAAAATTATGATTAAATTTGTTAGAGCCTTCTAGGTTTTGATTAAATACATTTTCATGATTGTTAGGAACAAATACGTTCTTGTACTGTACAATACACTGAAGTGCAAATGGCTGACTAAAATGCCATAAGAATTCTCTACTAATCAACCATTAGGCCAAACAGAAAAAAATGTTTGCAGAATGCAGTTGGTGCACACTTAAAACAAGAAGAACAAAATATATAAGCTAAATACATACATAATAAACATAGGCTTGATTTTGACAACTATTATTGATTAAATCAATAAAACAATTAGTTCGATGAAATAGATAAAAGGATTGTTACAAAAGTGAGAACTGCACTTCAGCTAATAGAGCCAACATTCCAAAACAGAAGTCAGGATGTTAGCGGCTGTCTGTACCATTGTAGTTCAGGCATTGTTCGAGAAGCATTGTCGACGCAGCCTGAACCCGTATTCACGCCGCGACGCATCTCACATTCACGCACTGAATGGTTTATGACTTAGGCAGATCTCACTACTTGCTCTTACTGTTTATTACATGGGAAGATGATACTAAATGCCTCAGGTATATATGACGTCTTGTCCTCAAAAATACGGCTAGCGATTAGGTACATTTCGGTCTAAGGTTTAATACCACTGAATACGTTTTTGCAACTATTTCCTATAGACAAACATTCAAAAACAACAAAATAAGTAATGAGAAATTTGTGTCGTCAATGTTACACTAGTTTTAACCCTTCAGAAAATTCTATTTGTCAACCAATAGAACAATATAGCGTGTATGTTTGAACGGAGCACACCAGCCGTGAACCGTTGGGTGAATGGTGCATTTTTGAACCATCAGAAATTAGGCCTATTGTTTTAACTGACGCGTTATAGAACCCTTTTGTTGAAACAGGAAAATATTTTAAATCCAAACACGCACAAATCATTTTGATGGACGTGCATGACATCGA
>NW_020654317.1:0-11871 GCF_003589595.1 Hyposmocoma kahamanoa
ACCTATTGCAATAAAACGGCAATTTCATACTTTAACCCCTAATATTATTAAAGCTAAATAGTATCTAACAGAGGTATAATTGTACTAATTAAAATGCTAACTACAAATATTATGGCTTTTAGTACATTTTACACCACATTTTATCTTCGTCCTGAAAAATAACATAGAAATCACATACGAGGTATTCACTCCAAGACGACGATATATATAGATATGTACAGGGTGACACGTTGAACGAGATAAATATTTAAAGAGGCAAACTAATAGCTGATATCTAATCCGAATATGTAAAAAGAATCGACCCTAAACATAAGAAAAAAAATGGCGTGCCATTTTACTATTACTAACACACTCTTCACTTGGACTACTCTATGAAACAGAACAGCTGAGCGGTAGTAAATTGAACAACCACGCGTCAATCCTTCCTACTTAAAGAGTACTATTTTTCCTTCATACCTTGCTTAGGACAGATAATATTGAGTCCTAATATCAATGTGTACGATGGAGCACGCCATTGGATGGTATATGAAACGTTTGACGGTACAGGACCTTAGCATGGCTAATAACATAATTTGCATAACATATCATAATGTAACACCGCATCATGTGCCAAATGAAATCATATTTATAAGAAAACTGAGCATTAAAAAAATGTCATTTTATTAATTTTGTAAGACAAATATTTTATGAAATTTGACCAACTTTGGCTGTCCCAATTTTTTCGTCCCATACAATGACATGATCCCTTTATGAAACTGAGTCAATTAGCACTAAAAATATTTAGATCGATTTTATTCGTATTTATGGACAACTCTTAACCAAAAAATTTACTATGCCAAAATTGTTTTCACAAAAAAGGACTTTGTGGTTCCATTGCTTGTATTTTCTATGGTTCCGGATTTCCCCATACTATCTCATTTAAAAAATTCTCTGTATATACTAACTATCTGTACAGATGTAGATAATTAGAAGAAATTATTGCAAAAAAATCATTTTCACCTTTTTTTTATTAACCTATCATGTCCCACTCCCATTTATAAACTATTGTTTTTTATTTCTGTTTTTGTTATTTTATTATATTGTTCCTTCCCCGGTTAATCACATAACACTTCCTTACAATAGTTTTTGAAATATAGAAAACAAAAACTGTAGCAGGCTTCTGTTTATACATAAACACACATTATAGTTCGAGCCAAATAATAAATAAAATAAATAACGCACACACTCAACATAGCCCCGCACTAGGGAAACCCTGTGTCGCGGGTGCCATGGACACACACATAGACAACCACAAATTACACCCAAACTCACGAGAGAAATAAATGTAAGCCATACAAACATTTCTCCCGGCCCGGGAATCGAACCTGGAACCTCTGCGTGGCAGTCATGCATGGTAACCGTTCGGCCACGGAGGCAATTAAAGTTAAAGTTAAAATACCATGACAATAGCAATCAATCACCCCTTCCTACCACTGTATACATATACATAATTTGTGAAAACGTTACTCTCCAATACTCCTAGTAACGTGCGAGAATATTATTGATAGCGTATCATGGTAGAGGTCACTTAGACGTACAAATGGCCTCGGTGGTTGTAAACATTTCAATAGTTTGATAGTAAAGAAAGTTATTGATTAAAATTTTGCCTTCATTTAAATAAGTATATAATACAAAACCTAATAGTATAATATAATTATGCAAAAAGTCCCTTTCAGAATCCAATTCAAGAGAGACACTATCGCTTACATTTATTATGAATTAGTCTACTGTTTTGTCGATGCTGTGGTCAATACGACAAATATATTCATACGATGACGCCATGTACTGGGTTTTTTAGTGCATGGTTCTGCCACTGAAAACACTGATTAAATATTTTGATCCTCGTTTAACAACAAATACGGATACAGTGAATAAAAAATCGACAAAACCATACAAAATAACAAAGCAAATTAATAAAACAAATCAATACCCAAAGTAACAAAACAAAATGCCAAAATTTAAAAGTTAATTTTTCTGAAACTCAACTGAATGCAAGCGCCTGACATGAAAAGAGGGTAAATAAACAGGGATAACTTTCAACTTGGCGTTTTTTTAGACCCCTGTGGTATTTTTTATGAAAGTCAAAAGGAATTTAATGTACTTTATATTTTTGAAATTATAAAGCTGAAGAAACTGTATTTATAGTCATTATGAACTAAGTTTTAAATATCATTTTTATTTAAATCTAGCATATTATGCAAACATAATATAATATATATTTTGAATAAACATTATTATATATCTTTACAATAATAAGAAATATAATAAACCTTAATTACAATAATATAAATCTGATGTTTACAACATTCAAATTTACAGAGTGATATGCCTCAATTTCATTTATTTTTTAAGTTACATCATATTTACTGACTTACGACTTTTATTATGCTAATCACAGAATGCCAAAAGTTTTGTAGGGACTCGGCAATAGATACCGGATACTTTAACTTTGAGACGGGATACATGACCAAAAAAAAAGCATATATCCACAAAACAAAAAGCTTTATCAACAGCTAAGGAAACTATACTGGCTCATAGGATGAAACTCACAATTTACAATGGACAATAAACTCTTACTGTACAAGTGTATTCTCAAACCAATTTCGGCTTACGGCTTGCAGTTATGGGGCAGGGCAACCACATCCAATGTCGTGATACTGCAAAGATTTCAATCAAAAGTGCTACGTATAACCACTGGAGCAACCACACGCAAAATAGGCGCCTTGACATCAAGTCCAGCCTGTTACACCAAGTACCAAGTACCAAAATCACTTGAGCACCTTGGTACATGACAAATCAACGCCTTCATCATGACTTAGCAATTAAAACTGTAAAAGAGGAGATAAAGCACTCGCTGCTTGCTTATTCCAAAAGCTTAAGGCATCCTAGCCTACTTGCAAGAAACTTAATGGTAAAACAGTCTACTCAAACGTTTCAGAGATTAAAGAGACAAGCTGCCCAAGATTTTTTTCTAAGTGAAAATGATTCACAATGACGGACATGTAGGTGGACAGTGTACCATACACACCTTAGACCAAATGTTTAACCCCCAGCAAAATGTCAACAAGACAGCTTGAAGGAACAAGAAAAAAAATATATTTTTTAAGTTACATCATTGATGTTTACTAAAAAAAAAGAATTTGTGTATTCGAGATGATAGTCGGGTGAACAATGGCTATTGCCATGATATTTGACACAAACTATCTCTAGCTCTATGCGCCTTGGCAAAAACAAAGTGAATATTCACATGTTAGCCACTGATATTGAAAATAAAAACTACATAGAATTTACTTACCTAATATAAGGAAAAATCTAGGTTTCTTTTGCACCACACATTTACAATTAATAATAAGCTGCCAGACAACCACACAAAATATTCAGACTCACATTAGAGAATTGCCCCTTCTATGAGTACCAGAACAATGGAATTCACTCAGAGGCACTAGCCATAACATCCAGAGCAGCATCATTTTGTAAAATTCATTTTTATTAATTCCCAAATTGGTTCTACAAAGACTCAAACCTGGGACCTCCACATCCAGTACACAGTGCAAATTGTTAGGGTCCTATTCCAGAACTGTACTCAATGCTCAAGTCAGGATTTGAGCAGACTTGAGTATGATTTCAAGCACTGGAAATACGACCCTAATGTCAAGGACTGAGTATTATTTCTAGTGCTTTGAATCATACTCAAGTCCTGACTTGAGCATTGAGAACTGTACTCAATGCTCAAGTCAGGATTGCACTGGAAACACAAGCACTGGAAATACGACACTAATGGCAGGGACTTCAGTATGATTTCGAGTGCTTTAAACCATACTCAAATCCTGACTTGAGCATTGAGTAGAGTTCTAGAATGATGATAGATGACGTAGTCAAAATGGCGGTTAATTTGCCTAAAAGTATGTTAACTATCCCAAAAACAAATAGGAATCCAAATAACCACTTTGCCTAAATCGTGAACTGAACATAAAATTCGTCGAGATATTTTTGTTGAAAATCTCTCATTCCATTTTGGAGTAGGTAACCGGAATCGATAAATTAAATGGGTCACCAACATGATAGTAACAAAGGAAGCCTCTACCCTGACCAAAGTTCGTTGACCGGTAGGTTATTCAGATTGACTTAAAAATAATAACTTACCAAAGGTATATCCTATCTTTCGGGTACTCTAATCGTCGTAAGCAGCTTAGGAAATACGGCAAAGTATGCTCTTTATTGCGGATCAGCGTCGATATGCCGACGATAGGCATAAGCCTAATATTACTAATATCATCACTGACATAAAGTTCTTCACATGAAACTATAATAGAAAACACTACACATATAAGTAAAAACAATAATGGTCTTATAAAAACCATTTTTACGTTCTCTAATACGGTTTCCAATTTCTAAAAAGAAATTATATCGATCAAATACTCCATTGCGACTCGCGCCGCGCAGCCACCACAAACTACTAATGCAGCCACGCGCACAGTATTGCCAGGTCAAATCCGAAAAAATCGGAGGATGTTGCACACAAAAAACAGGAGGAAAAGGACAGTAGATACAGAATTTACCTTCAAACATTTTTAATAGACTTGCTTCAAACATTGCTTGGTTATTTTCATTTTTCCATTACTACCCAAAGGAAAAAGCGTGTGGGCGAAATGTTTTATAGTACGTTTCAAATAGAAGTAGAAAGGGAAAGGAATTGAAAATCCTTTGGGATTGTTAGGAACGTATTTTATTCAGGATTCAACAACGATAACTGAAGATCAAAAACAAAATGTCAAGAATAAAAAACTATAACAAAAAGTATATGCTGCAGCTGCTCGAGCGCATAGTCCCTTTTTTATTGAATAGAGAGAAGTATTAGTTTTTTTAAGACCCGTCGGAGCACACTCCGCCGCAAGAAGTGAAGTCGGCCACGCGTATTACGCCGTCTCGTCCAGAATATACTGCTGTTATGAGACCTTTAAGCTATGATGTGCGTGGGAGCATCCCATCTGCAATAACGACGACGAGACCTATCTTCACCGTCGGTTATTTGCCTCGTACTGGCCTGGGGCTCAGAATCGACGAAGAGTACCTGTGGACACTGAGTCCCAGGACCATCTCCACCAGAAGATATCCACTAATCGCACTGCCCGCCGCCAGGCCATTCGGTTGCAGTGATCTGACATATCCAGTCTTTTTGGAATTGTCAGACCTGATGATGAGCGTAAGATAAAATTTAAGGGGATGAGAGCTTCCTGGTCTTCCACACTAACAGAAAACTTAACTCCCGGTATGCCATAAAGGTTACCGTGGTGCTTTACGTGTAATGTTTTTGATGTTATCTTACAATTTTGATAACTGAAAATAATAAATAAAATTAGTAAGAGTAACATTTTCCAGCATTCTAGTCTGTTAAAAAAACAAGTCCACGATGAATAAGTAAAATTTATCAAAAATAGTGAAATTAGTAAGTAAAAGTATTTTACAATTGGGAAACACACAGACATACCTCATGCATATGCTTTAATGGTTAATAACTATCTGAGTCTTCATAGTACATTGAATTAATAAAGGGCAGAATTTTGTTGAAGGTGAGATAATAAATAACAGAACTTTCTGAAAACAGTAATTTTCGTTAATTATTAGTAGAACTGCAGCCAAAAACAGTAGACCTGGCAACATTGATAATGACCGATGACAAGTAGTAGTAAAATGTTTCGTTCTCCGGGACAGGCTAAGGCGTCTAGCCATACTGCCAATTCTTAGATCCGATGACAGGACAGACGTTGAGAGTTGATGCCACGAAACAAGTTGTTTTTGTATAATTCATGTATATATTTCAAATTATAATATTTCATAAATAATATATATTAATTCCTTCCTAACTTAGTCCTCCTCATCATGATTCCTTTCCTTTTTGGTTTTCCTCCCGTAAAGTAATCTAGTGCCATAATTTTCCATCCTCGAAATCTTCGATCAGATAGGCTCTAAGGCCTAATCTGTATATGCTCTAAGGCCATAATTTATAAAAAAAAAAATTAAAAGTTGTAGTTTTTTTTATTTATTGCATGACCTGGATACAAAGCCCTTCAGTCGAAAACGTTTATAACTATTTTGAACAACAACAATAAAAACAGAAAACAGACAGAGACTTACAATAAACTCAACGTGCTTCTTCTTAGGGTTCTTTTATTACCCGAGGGAATCTGGTTACAGATATTCCAGGCGTACGAAGGCAGAGCCGGGGTTATGTAGGACTGGGCAGCCCGACCGCACCAAACCCCCGGAGTATTCCTCCTCTCCGCTGCAAGTGGAGGCACGGATACCGGGTATCGCTCGCCCGCCCGCGCCTCCACCAGTGGCTGGCCGCATCCAGCGCAGCCCCTCCCTGAGAAGAGAGACATAACGGTCCCCCGACTCTAAATGTAAGACACGTCGAACACCAGACGAGTCTTGCATCTCGGGCCCTTCCATGCTAGGCAACGAACTCCCCCGTGTCCGTTACCCAGGGACCATGGGGGCCAGGACAACATCCTTTTAACTGTAAAGTTCGGAGGATGCTCTCCCAGCCCCCGCGGCGGATCTGTTGATAGTCTCCGCCGCAACACCCTACACGCATCCGTGTGGACTTTCCGAAGAGTTTCCCTTGAAGCGCCCACCGCACGGGCCAATCGCCCAAATTCGGCTGCGGAGGACAGGACGAGTGGCAACGACACACCGACACGTCTCTTACCCCGCGGCCCCACCGCCACTGCATTTACACCCTAAGCGGTGCAGCCCCGCCAGTGTCGCGGAGGACGAGGGCTAGGCGGATCCCCCCTATGGAGCTCGTACCATAGGGGCGATCCGTCCTGTCCTCGTAGAGTGCGTGAGCCGGTCCTACGGACCACTGTCGTACCACCTTGTGCAAGTGCTGACCGGGCACGGCTGCTTCGATCACTACCTGCACAAGGTGGCAAGGTGGGAACTGTCCCCGTCGTGTCACGAGTGCGGTGCTGCAGATGACACCGCGCAGCACACCCTAGAGGTGTGCAGCCGGTGGGATGAGCAGCGCCGTACTCAGACGGGGACAATAGGGCACAACGTCTCGCTGCCGGGCGTGGTTGCCTCCATGCTCGGTAGCGAGGAGTCCTGGGAAGCGGTGGCCTTCTTTTGCTTCTTTCGCATAGAAGCGGCGAACGCGCACCCGCTTCGGCGCAGACATACGGGGACAAGGCGAACGCAGTCCGCTGCTCGCCTGATACCCTAGTAAAGCCAGCCAGCGGGCTCTGGACAGGGAATCCGGAGCCTGCATTGCACAGCCTCACTCGTCAGGGGGGCGAGTCGGAGGACAACTAACTTGTCCCTCCGTTGGCGCGGGAGCCCTGACGCAAGCTAGGGCGGCCGGACGGCGGTGGTGAAAGTCCACCTACCCCACGGCGCCGACTCAACCGGCGAGAGATAAACCCGGTTGGTTAGGGAGAGTCTCCACATAAAAAAAAAAAATTGTACCTCTATCATAACGAAGTTATAGCGAAATCAAAATTGTAAAAATTTTCTTAAGTTATGAACACGGCATTCTGAAATCTCAACATATTTTGTCATATTTCTCAGAAACTACCTAACCTAACCAGCAGATTAGGGTAAAAATTTTTGGAATAAGTTTTTATAGTTATTAAATAAATAGTGGTAATCCCAGGTACAACCGCCATATTGACAGTGAATACGACGAGTGTACCTTTGTTATTACTATAACTTCGTTCTGATGAAAATACAAATTTTTTAAACAGAGGTACTAAATAGTACATACGTTTTTTTGGTACCAAATTTGTCAGGATCCATGAAGGTACACCCGCCATTCTGAGTCTCACCTTTTTTTCTTCAGTTTGTTAAGCACTTGTACAATTTAGTAAACTACTACTAAAAACTAGTACATGAACATTACCTTCTTAGATGCAAACATAACACTTTTTCTTCTTTTCTTTTTTTTTAACTGGCCCTCTGTGAGAACTGAATGTGTGCTCAACACATTGAGTTGTTCAACTTTCTTCTTTTTACAAATGGACATATTTTATATTAGTTTCTACAATTTTTTTACACTTCTACTAAATGACTAATATTTAATTTTTATAAACATTCTTCAGAGGGTTCTGACCACAATGCACACAATATGCAATAAGAAAATTACATTTAGCAATGTTTATACAATTTTGTTTGATAGTTCATGCTAAATAGAACATTAAAAGATTAATCTAAATGTAGAACTTAATATATTGTGTCATCGAATTATATTTTTCCACTATTTCAAATTTTCCAGTAAATTACCCAACGCTAAACTGGAGGTTTAAGTGTAGGTAAGAAACAAAACCAAGTTACATTATGTTTATGAAGAAATACTTTATTGGAAAGAAATTAACACCATAACTACTACTACAGTAGTATGACTACAGTAAATAAGTCTAAAAAATTACAATAGACAGTAAATGCATTCACTGTATTTGTAACTTTCTGGGTTTTCACATTTTGAGTTAATGCACTAAATTAATATGAACATGGTGTCTCATTAATTTAGACACTCTTTTTATAATAGGATCTGTAACTTAAAATAACTACAAATATTTCATATAGGCACAAACAACTTTCGCCGAATTTTACAAACATCTATATCATATAATACATTTCCAATAAGAATTGTATTGTAAAAAATAATGTAAGGCGTTTGCCAATATAAGAATTTTAAAAAGACAAAATTATGTGTTGGTTTTTGTAAAGGCTTTCAAGCTACTTTTGGCCCCTGAAATTGTCAATATTAATATTATAAGCTGGAGAAACTACTTCAATAAATAACAATTTGTTCTTTAATATTGTATAGTATGGTGAGAATACCAATAAAACTTTTCTTTGTTTGCCTATTTTATTCAATACTACAGTCTACAGTCCAATGGAAACAAAGTAATTTACCTTGTCATATACAACACTAAATATCTTGAAATTGTGAAGGTCTGTAGGTCGTTGGACAGAATGGGATCTAAGTCCCCTACAAAATAAAATGTTGTATAGGTATGCTGTTTTCCAGTAAATTAAATGGAGTCTACAATTTTATACATAAAATTGGTGTGCACAGATTTCAGTTCATCACATTAGCAATATTCGCTATTGTAAAAAACTTCATATACATACATGTAATTGATTAGCGTTATTGTAAAAGTTTTCATATACAATTTATTAGCATTATTGTAAAAATTGTCTTAAATAAATGGTTACATTGTAAAAATTTTCTTGTGCAAAAATTTATGTACAAACTTCCAAGCTGCTATTAAAATAATGGTCAATATTATAGAAATAGCTTGTGATATAAAACAAATACACTGATGATAATTAAAAAATACTTATAAAATAAAAAGATTAAATTAGGAGATTCAAAAACATTTTCAAGCAAATTGAAATTAACTTTAGAACTAATCATTTGCTTATTGGCTACATTAATCTTCTTATCCTAAAATTACCAAGTAGTAAAGTCAAAATACAGTCAAAGACCTAATTCTAAAGTTCCTAGTTTTACCAGTAAACAAAATATCCTCAACTGAAGAGAAAAATAATTGGTACAAGGCGACTGTTACAAATACTATTT
This sequence comes from Hyposmocoma kahamanoa, assembly GCF_003589595.1. Lineage (NCBI taxonomy): Eukaryota > Metazoa > Arthropoda > Insecta > Lepidoptera > Cosmopterigidae > Hyposmocoma > Hyposmocoma kahamanoa. The sequence continues at coordinate 9,629 of NW_020654317.1, forward strand.
TGATTACTGGGTAAACATACAATTAGACCATATGGACGGAATCGTAAAATAAGTTTTTTTTAAGTTGATTATGCATATGATACTTTCTGTTCATAAGCATCATCCTCATTCCAGTACTCCTGATCAGCAAAAGCCGTATGACGCAATTTGCACCATCTGGCTCCAAATCTTAACATAAGTATTATTACAACAAGTACAAACATACACAAAACAGCTACAGCTGGATAAATCATAAGGAATGCCATTTTAGATATCGCTTTCTCGCTTGTGCAGTTCTAAGTACTCTTGTGATGTTGTTAGCGGTTGCCGAGAGAATGAAGCAGGCACTTCTTCACGTTTATGCACTTCGTGATACTCGTCAGGGTATGGATGTACGTAATGAACTGGCTGATAGTTAGCTTCTAACTCCGTAAAGTCAAGAGGAGGTTGCTTGTGAGGAGTCGCAGACCAGATTGACACTATCCAACGATTACCTACAAAAGGACATTTTAGTAATAAATAAACTTTTTTCTTTATGTTATAGACTAGTATAGGAAATAGTATATGAGATTTATTTTAATTACAAGCGTTAAAGACAAGGCCCATTTGATTTTCTGGACTGGTGTGGAAATGTGGTCAAATATTTAAGTTTATTTTTAGTCCCATTGGAGTTAAATTAGAGCATCTAGTAAAATTATACTATATTAACCTGTGTGACGATCGAGCCAATAGTCAGAATAACGAGAGCAACAGCACACAATATTCAGGATCAGAATCAGTCCCAAAATCACAGTGCAAATCGCTATGGCTATGTAAAACGGCGTAAAATCTCCAATACGCTGACTTATGGGATTTATTAGCTTGTACGTATTATTCCCTGTAAAGTAAGTGTGTAATTCAGTAGCCGACATCGTCTTACTAAATATCGACCTGCCAAAGAAAAAAATATGCGTCAAGAAATTTCGAATAATAGTGAATTAAAAACAGTGTACGGCCGCTCCTTAATTTTCAAAGCATGGGATTAAAAATAGGGCGTTGGCAAGGCGTTATAGGTGACAGAATTATTATTAAAATTAACCTATTATGACTTACCTTTACTATTACGTTACAATTTAAGTCAATTTGTCTTTGAAATAATTGATTTCTTCCACAGAAGCAATTTTGGAAAGTCGTTTTCTTTGCACCCGATTGCCACCAGACCACAAACTACTACTAATACAATACAAGCACCAGACGACGCCAACCCAACGTTTTTGTTTTTTTTTTAATTTATTGCTGGCCATGGAAACAAAGTCCTTCAGCCGAAAACATAAACGTTTAATTATATTTCTGTAAATATGGCCACCACAAAGAGGATAGGCAATTTGAGGCGGCGTGCTTGGATTGACTCGGGATTCCTTAGAATGGGCCGATACGGGTATTTTAATTCGAGATTCGTATAATTTCGCGTTTTAATCTTCGATTAAGGCTGTATAGCACTAGCCTATTCCACTTTAAACTAGATTTCACAATAGTTATTTTTGATATAAGTGCGGAAAGTTAGTCATTATTCACGAGGCTCGAGGCTTCTTGGCCCGAGCCAGAGGCGAGGGTCAACACGCGAGACAAGTGAAAATGACAAATCCGCACGTGTATCAAACGACGTTTTTTAATACATTTGCGAAAAAACTACATTGAAAGTAAAATAAAACAGTATTTAAAAAAAAACTCATTTTCTGCTAGTAAATTAAAATAATGAAATACAACCACTGCAACCATTATTTAAAATTCTATGGAAATATAGTTCTAACGTGCTGTTTTTGTTTATTTTCTGTAATATCGGTCTGTAACCACTTTTCTTATTATGAAGTCCTGGTACTTTTGTTTAAAGCCGTGGGGCGACGGCTTAAGAATACATTGTCGCCTCCCCATACATGCCCGTGGGGGTCGTAAGAGGCGACCGAGGGCGTCACAAGTGTCCATCTGCTTAGCGTTGTGGTAGGCTCTGTGCCGACTGGATAGCGACCACAGTACACACGGCGGAAAACCCTCCACAGTGAAACGCTTTTGCGAATCGCGTTCAGGGATCAGTTGGTGTACATCCAGTGCATTTGGCCAGACCGGCAAAATGATAGTGACGGAGTGAAGATATTTGTGTTTTCCATCCGTTACTCTCATCTCTGGACTGTATTCGCACTTTCCATCAGGCGCGGTGCAGTCATTTTGTCGAGTTGCAATAAAAAAAAAAAAAAAAAAAAAACTTCTTTAGGAACCCGTGCACGGTA
>NW_020654317.1:11971-14007 GCF_003589595.1 Hyposmocoma kahamanoa
CGATACGTTCATTATATAGTATTTGTAAATAAATATAAGTTTTAATGACGAATGACTTACGTCACAAAGCATATAAATATTAAATAAATATACAACTTCTTTAGTTCTGTGCTTAAGATTTGAAACAACAGTAAATCAAAAAAAAAAGGAAAAGTAAAAAGCACTAGTGCGAAAATTCCAACTTTCGGCACGATTATACGATATGTAGTGCAAAAAATACCACGTTTTGAGCAACTGTATTAAAAAATAATTGAAAGTTAAAATAAAAACGACACTTTTCCCTCCAAAAGGCCCAGAGCGAATCCCCAACCCAACGTCCCCAGCAGTGTTGCCAGACTGTTGTGAAGTTAATTCGCCAATTTACGTATGTTTAGTAGCCAATATTCGCCCAAGCCATAAAATAATCAGCAGAGTTGGAAAAAACTGCGTATTTATCGTTATGCTTTATTTAAAAAGCGTTCTTTTTTAAAACGCTTTTTCACATAAACGCTTTATAATTTGAAGCCAACAAAATCTTTTAGAAAACGTGCTTGCAAAGTTGTGTTGATAGCGAAACGCAAGAGTAGACCAGTAAGGGTTTTAAGTTATGTTAAGTTTTTTGTAAAAAAAACAAGTTATATTTTTATTAATAATAATTTTTTTTTTAATTCATTGAGACGAAAAATTTATTCGAAATTACAAAACCGCTGTTGAAAATGTAAAACCGCTTATCAGTAATTATTTATAATATTTATTCGTCGCAAACAAGGAATTATCTTCTAACGCCGCCAGTACGCATCTCAAGGGAGGGAGGGAGTCACCAATATTTTTCCAAAATTACATTTGTTGGTTTTATGGGTAAACTCTTCACAACAGAAGGAACAAAGTCCACTGCCTCCTTTTAATTTCTGAGCCCCTTCATATTTTTTTTTTATTTTTTTATTTTTTTTTGAGTTATTCTTTATTTATGTTAACATTTTGTTCATTGGCGAGTAAAACCTTTAAAAATATAAGTTGTTTAACTTTTGTATATAGTTGTTAACCGTTGAAATGGAAAAAACTACTTATTTCTTTTACGTTAAGACGTACGTTTTTACGCTTGCGCAAAAATGTACGTAACTTGATGTTTTTAAAAGTCGTTTAGAAACACGTATAAGCGCAATAGTCTTTAATAAGGGTCGTATTCTAGAACTCTCAATGCTCAATGCTCAAGGCAGGATTTGAGTATGATTCAAAGCACTAGAAATCATACTCAAGCCCTTGCCATAAGGGTCGTATTACCAGTGCTTGAAATCATACTCACTTCACTTCACTTTTTATTTTTATGGCTCCATCAATATGAGAGCTGATGATTTTACCAATGTCACAGTTGAAAGAAAAAAAACGAAACAAAAAAAAATTTTCGCTAAGCTCTAATAGGACATTAACCGGTGTTGGTAAGTTGGACTACGGGAGTACTCAGTTGAGAATGTAAAACAAAACAGCAAAACAATATTTATAAATATATGTTATTTAAGTGGATAAATTTACATAGAGTAACAATATGGGGGGAGAACACTAAAGTTAAGAGGTTGTTTATGTTAATGGGGCGGGGGAATTTTGGAGAAAGTAAGTTATAAAGTGGAACAGCAATATTAGGACAATTGAAAAAAATGTGTTCCAAGGTACCGTCTTCTAGGCCGCACTCGCACAGAGAGTGATCTCGAACTCTGATTTTACGCAAAAATACAGGTGTGCAAACATGGCCTAAGCGCAAACGAATAATAGTGGAAGTGATGTTTTTAGGCAAATCGCACGTTTAAAAAACCAGGGTTTAGTGGGTAGATTTGGTTGGAGGTTACCATAGTGTAAATCATACTCAAGTCTGCTGAAATCCTGACTTGAGCATTGAGTAGAGTTCTAGAATACGAGCCTATGTTTAAAAAAGTTTGTAACGTTATGTTGAATCAATTTGATTAGAACACATAGATGGCGCTACTTGAAACTTAGGCACAATATGGAGTGTATGATATATTAGGGGTTAAAGTATGAAATTGCCGTTTTATTGCAATAGGTTC